>NC_092127.1:64903166-65205309 GCF_043159975.1 Macaca nemestrina | reverse complement strand
CTCACTTACTCTTTCCCTGTATTGGGGAGCCTCTCCAGGCTCCCAGCCAATCCTGGGTAGGCAGGCTGCCTTACTTGGCTCTTCTGCCATGCCTCAGGCATTTCCTGTCTCTACTGCTTTCCAGGGTTTTCTGTTAGATGTGCTATTCAAAGTATGCCAATCTACTATTTATCTAATTTGGTTCTTCTGTGGAGGAGGTGAGTGCCAGTTGTCTCTAGTCTGCCATCTTGAACCTTTCTTCCAAATAAGTTACTTTCACCTTCTAAAGCCACAGACAAGTAGTAACCCTTTTCCACTGAATAGAGGACATTAGTAAGATGAGATGTTTTTGGCAGCAGACAACTTGGTGTTCAAAGATATCATACCTTCTCTACTTTTTGCAATGTACATGTCTGAGCAGTAGCAAATGGAAATTCAAGAGGGAGAGCGAGAAAACATTTACATAATATTTGTCCACCTGAACTTTGAGGTTATATGAAGAAGCTGAACTATCCGTAAGAGAAATCAGCTATAAAACAAGAAATTATAGTCTTGCATGGACTGCCATGGACAAGTGTTCGGTGAAGACTCAGAAGAACATAGAAACAAAGTAGGTAGGAGAGACAGGACAAAACTGAAGAACAGGTTATGGCCTTAGTTAAGGACCTATCCAGTCACGGCCTATGTGTTTTGCTAATTTTCAGATTAAATAATTGTTTTAAATATTAGAAATATAGACAGATGTGCATGCAGGATGTGTGTGTGTGTGTGTGTGTGTGTGTGTGTGTGTGTGTGTGCATATGCTTTGCATCACTGGCTCTTAGTCCCACCTAATATTGCCACATATTTCATTCCTACAACTTCCAGATATTTCAAGTTTGTCTTCAGGATTATTTCACTGCAACTTAAATAAGTGTTTTCAGCTGACTCACAGTATTAGCTCATTTCCCCTGCCCTCCAGTTGTGGCCATGCTCTGCTGGGTCACACTGCATATCCCAGCCTGTGCCTTCAGTTGTGCTGGGTGTTCCCACTAATTCTCCTTGGCATTTTTACTTCTGCCATGCGGACTAGCCTCTTTTTCTGGCTGTTATCATGTCCACAGTTTAGTCTTCTCAGGTAATGTCACTGCCATTCCTCTTTGGAGGCCTTGAAACCAGAAAGCCCTAATATTTCCACTGCATTTAAGCTTCATTTTCAAGACAGCAAGCTAAGGCTGTTCTCTGGAAACTCCATGGGATAAAGTTATACCATGTTCGATGTAATAGTACAGAGGATGCCTCTCTCTCTCTCTATCTCTCGCTGTGTCTCTCTGCCTTTCTCTCTCTCTCTCTCTCTTTGCCTCCCACCTTTCTCTCTGCCTTATTACTCAGACAAGAAAATGCTGCAATTCACAAAATAACATTTAATTTAGTTCACTTTAACTTAAATGATATGCATACACCATTTACAAAATTAGGGAAACACAAATTAATCACGTCCAAATGGGGTGGTTGAAAATTTTTTAAATGCTAGGAATCAGTAAGCAATATAATATGATATTATTTCCCATATTATTCCAAACATCATAAACCCTAAAATAAAGTTTGTAGTTATCACAAGTTTTTAATCAATTCAGATCACATTTCAAAGTGCCACTGTGAACTGCCCAAACCAGGTGTTTTGCAGCTGCAATGAATTTGACATGCTCTGAAATCACCATGGAATCCTCTGGATCTCTTGGAATTACGGAGCAAAGTCTAAGAAATAAAAATTGTAGTCTGCCATGCTGGACAAATCGGGAAAGACATGGTTTGGAGAGCATGTGTGTGTAATTATTTTAAAGAATCCCAAATATGACTTTGTGAGTAGCTGTAGCATTTAGAAGATTTAATTTTATATAAATACATATATAATATAGAGAGAATTAAGGATTTAATTATATATATATATACATGAACAATAGCATTTTTCAATGATTTATTGTAAAGATATTCAAACATAGAGAAAAATTAAAGTGAATGCTTGTATACCTTCCACCTACCATTAATATTTTACTATACTTGCTTTATCACATACCCATTCAACTATTCATCCCTCTGTCAAACCATCAGTTTATCTTACTTGTTATACAGTTTTTGATACTTTCTTAAATCTACATATGAGCCAAATGTAAGCTTTCAGAATATAATTATTAGTTCCTAATCTGAGGATCACGGATTTTTAAAACTAGAAGATACCTTTAAAAACTCTTTATTGTACACACTTCATTTTTCAGATATGGAAATTAAGGCAAAATGAGTTAAAGTTTGAGTAAGAGCACTCAACAAATTAGTAACTAAACCAAGATTGAAAATCCCTGCTTGCTGTTTTCATGTAAACATGCACTTCAACAGAGAGGTTGTAATGTGTGGGCATGATAAGGAGGAGAATTGTTGAAGTGAGTTCTTTGTTAGAAAATTAAAGTGACTTTAATAGATGAATGTGCAGTTGAACTAGCAGTAAGATTTGAGAAGGAATCGGAAGTGAATGAAGAGCTGAACATCTGTGAAAATCTTCCTACTGTATAATCAAAAGAAAAAATACTGCTAAAAAATACTTACTCTAGCATGTTTTTTATGTGTGTCCAGTTTCCAAAGGTATGAAATATCATGGGGATGAAGAATTAAAGGTTGAGCCTTGGAAGCAGGAAAGTTGGGTGGGAGACAAAGAGCATCTGCTGCTTAAATTCAGTTTGACAGACTCATAGACTGTGGCAATAAGCTCTGCTTACAGAGTATAGAAGGGACGTGTTCTATAGCCTATGCAATCCCTTGAATAAATCCATTCTTAGAGCAGTACTTAACTTTTCTATTACCCACTCTCGATCTACACTGTTTCAAGGCACATGCAAAGATAAGAGTCACGACTCTTCTGAGAATGAATGTGTCACAATTTAAGGTACAAATGTCTCAATCACTTTTATGTTTCTATGTTTTGATATAAATTTTTGAAAAAAATTTAAAATCAATGGGTGAACAAATGTTAGTTTACATTTTCATTCATGCTTCAAACATGGTATGGCAGAAATGCAAGGTTTTTCTTCTTCTTCTTCTTCTTCTTCTTCTTCTTCTTCTTCTTCTTCTTCTTCTTCTTCTTCTTCTTGCATTCCTTAAAACTTAAAAGTACTCAGGATTTTGTATTTTTTAAAACTCTTCAAGTAACTCTTTAGGTGACCAGTATTTGAGGGCTACTAGTATAAAGAATTCTACAGTAGAAGTAAAAAGGTCTGGCTTCTAGTTCTGGTCCTATAGTGATTTATTAAGTGGCCCTATGTAATTCACTTCTCTCTAGAATTTATTTTATATATATATTTATATATTATATGAGTGTGTATATATATATAAATATCAGTCTTCATTGTCTTAATCTTGCGACCAATGTAAACTATTTAAGCATCAGGCCAGAGTCACAGAGGAAGTCCCTTTCTTTCAAGTGAGGAGAATATATATCATACATTGTGTGACTCTACTTAGGCCCCCTTGGCATGAATGATTATAAACTGAGCCCTTTGATTTTTTCTAACTGAAAATAA
The DNA here is from genome assembly GCF_043159975.1 of Macaca nemestrina. Taxonomy (NCBI): domain Eukaryota; kingdom Metazoa; phylum Chordata; class Mammalia; order Primates; family Cercopithecidae; genus Macaca; species Macaca nemestrina. Next base: position 65,201,779 of record NC_092127.1, on the reverse strand, counting down.
TTGCAAGAGATACATTTACCTTGTTATATTCACACATAATCAATACACATGTTTTATGAAAAAATGCTCAGCTTTACCATTAGTTAGATACTCTAATATGGTTTTCTCTTTTATTTAACTTTAAAAAATGTTGCCATAAACCAATAACTGGATCTCACAATCATTAATGTATTTACCTGCCTCTTGAAAGGCATTGTCATAAGACCTCTATTGTGAGTTTCAATTATAGCTAATTATTCAATGAGAAGAGTAAAACAAGTTAATGGTGTCAACCCAATATTTTCAATCATGAAAAGAAATTGAAGAGGTTAAATTCTTTCTTATGAATCTCTACTGTGTGAGCTAATAATCTGTCAATGTGAAAATCTACCTGGCCTAATCTGTGACTTGTAATGCATACTGTTTCGTCTGCATTTGTGTATCTATTCTTATGTTTTTTATAAAAAGAAACTTGTGGACCTTATGATACTAATAATATTAAATATTATTTTTAATGGACATTTGCTGTGTGATATAGTTTGTATCTGTCTCTATCAAATCTCAGGTTTAATTGTAATCCCCAGTGTTGGAGGTGGGGCCTCGTGGGAGGTGTTTGCATCATGAAGGTGGATCTTTGGTGAATGGTTTAGAGCCATCCCCTCAGTGCTGTCTTCACCACAGTAAGTTCTTGCGAGGGTTGGGCATGGTGGCTCACACCTATAATCCTGCATTTTGGGAGGCTGAGGCGGGAGGATCACTTGAGGCCAGGAGTTTGAGACCAACCTGGTTAATATGGTGAAACCTTGTCCCTGCTAAAATTACAAAAATTAGGTGGACATAGTGGTGAACACCTGTAATCCCAGCTACTCAGGTGGCTGAGGCAGGAGAATCACTTGAACCCAGGAGGTGGAGCTTGCAACGAGCCAAGATCTTACCACTGTACTCCAGCCTGGGTAACAGAGCAAGACTCTGCCTCAAAAAAAAAAAAAAAAAAAAAAAAAAAAAGTTCCTTACTCAGGAGGCTGAGGCAGGAGAATGGCGTAAACCTGGGAGGTGGAGCTTGCAGTGAGCTGAGATCCGGCCACTGCACTCCAGCCTGGGTGACAGAGCAAGACTCCGTCTCAAAAAAAAAAAAAAAAAAAAAAAAAAGAGTTCTTGTGAGATCTGGATGTTTAAAAGTGTGTGACACCACCTCCCCACTCTCAACTCCCACCTTGTCTTCTGCCATGAGTAAAAGCTGCCTGAGGCTCTCACCAGAAGCAGATGCCGCCACCATACTTCTTGTACTGCCTGTAGAACCAGGAACCAATTAAACCTCTCCTCTCTGTAAATTACCCAGTCTCAGGTATTTCTTTATATCAATGCAACAATGGTCTAACACACTATGAAACAAGCAAAGAAAGGCATTTTCTATGATTGTTATCTACTTCTAATGAAAATTTTAGAATAAGTGAACTATTATTATCTTATTACCTATGAAGAAATTTAGGAATAAAGAAGTTAAGTGACGCCTTAATTCTCACAATAAATTTGATAGTCCAGTCCTCTAATACAGTGGTCTTCAAAGTGAGGTAGGTATATCTCTTAGTATATACAAGTAATTTCCAAGATATTTGCAGGTATATTAGGCCATTTTTGCGTTGCTACAAGGCAATACCGGAGACTGGTTAATTTATAAGAAAATAGGTTTAATTGGCTCTGTGGGCTGCACAAGAAGCATGGTGCTGGCAGGTGCTTCTGGTGAGGGCCTCATGAAGCTTTTAATCGTGATGGAAAGTGAAGGGGGAGCAGGCATCTCACATGGCGAGAGTGGGAGCAAGAGAGAGAGTTTAGTCGGGGGTGGGGGGTGCCACACACCTTTAAACAGCTAGATCTAGCAATAATTCACTCACTATCATGAGGACAGCACCAAGGCATGAGAAATCCACCCCCATAACCCAAACACTTCCCACCAGGCCCCATATCCAACACTGGGGATTACAATTCAACATGAGATTTAGAGGGGACAACATACAAACTCTATCAGCAGGCATAAAAAGTTGTAAGAGGCGCAATTTTGAGTTTTCAGTTTTTTAATTATTCTTTTCTAACACTAATATGCTAGAGAAGGCCCTCACAGTTGAGCTTCCTCTATATTCTTTGACAACGCTCCTCTCCTTTCACTAAACATGGACATTGCTCCTCTCTTGGGAGTTTTACAAATTTTCATTTTAAATTTCAAGGTCGTTAAACCTTCTCCATCAGATCTAATGTTAAGGGAAAGGCTGCAGTCATACTCTTGACTTTTAGTTCTCAAGGGTCAGTGTTGGGGCAAAATACAGATTTATCATTTTCCTCTGTGTTCCAGAAACTGATGTAGACTTCGACCTGCAAACTTAGTCTGGGTATTTCCAACAGACACCACCCTCACTCACAATATCACTCTCAGATCAGTATCAGACACATGGCTGTAACTGTGAATCTAGAGCCTAAAAAGCAACCAATTTAAAATTTCCATGCATGTCTCATTTTATCAATAGCACAAGAATAGTAATATTATTTAGTGAAGGAGAATTAGAATAACAGTTACTTGAACTTTAGAATTCTTCTAAACTTGATTTGAATCTCTTCTGGGTCACTTGCTACTATGTAACCTTGGGGAATAACTGAAACTTGAGTTTCAATTATTTCTTAAATTAAAAATAAAATAATAGGAATGACCTTCTGGGAGTTTTGCTAGATTTTAAAAAAGTAATGTATGTAAGAACCTGGCACATTAGTAGTGCTCAATAAATGATGGTTATTGTTATAATCATACTGTTAGTGTCATTTAAAAAACAGGCATTAAACTCACTCACTGTTAAGATTGGCCCATAAAAGTACTGAAATGCTTAAAGAAGTACATCTATGAACAGCAGAGTCATCCTCTTCCTAACTCTTCACTGATTATAGTTATGTCAGATTATTCCCTAAGTTTGGGGTTCCAAAAATGAGGGGCATATACTTAGGAAAAAAAAAAAAAACAAAAAACAGAAAAAAAATGTTGGGTCTATAGCCACCAGAAAAAGACCACAGGAAATGAATACATTTAGCCTCAAAAAGATAAGGCAAAAGGTGTATCAATCTCTTTGACTCTCAATTTCCTCATCTTCAAAGTTGGACTAATGATTCCTGTGCTCAGGTTCAAGGATCAAAAACAACTAACTGTGATGAAATTCTGCCACATACTACACGTGAAAATTTGGGCCAACTAATATAACTCTATTAGTCTCAATGTCTTAGTCTATAGAATATAATTAATGCTAGGAAATGCCTTATGGACTTAGAGAATTCTCAATGCCTGATACACACCTTGGCACTGAGCAGATGTTAGTTACTGCCATGGCTGCAGGTACTAGTTTCTTAGGGCTGACATAACAAAGTACATACCACAAACTGGGTAGCTTACAAAAACAAATTTTTCTGTCATAGTTCCAGAGACTGGAAGTCTGAAACAAAGGTATCAGTTGGGCTATGCTCTCTCTTAAACCAGGAAAAATCCTTCTTTGCTTCTCCTTAGTTTCCGGTGATTTGCTGGCAGTGTTCAGTGTTCCTTGGATTGCAGCGGCACGACTCCAGTCTCAGCCTTCATTATCGCATGGCATTCTCTCTAGGTGTTGCTGTCTTCACATGGCTATCTTATAAGAATGCCAGTCATATTGGACTAAGTATGGCCCCATCTTAACTAACTTATCCTACAGGGTCAGGATCATCAGTATCACTATCTTCCATCTCCACATGTTGTCTCACTGGAAGGTCTTCAGGGGCAATAACATGTATGGAGCTGTCATCTCCTATGATAACAATGCCTTCCTCTGGAATACCTCCTGAAGGACTTGTCTAAGGCTGTTTTACAGCTAACTTTTCAAGTAAAAAGGAATACATTCCAAAATAATGATAAAATTTATACTACAGTAATACATAAACCAGTAACACAGTTTCTGGTTTATTTTCAAGTGTTATGTACTGCACATTATTGTATGTGCTATACTTTTATACAACTGGCAGCACAGTAGATCTGTTTATACCAGCATCACCATGAACATGTGAGTAATGCATTGTGCTATGACATGATGATGGTTACAATGTTGCTAGGTGACGGGAATTTTTCAGCTCCATTATAACCTTATGGAACTACTGTCATATATGTGGTCCATTGTTGACCAAAACGTTGTATGTGGTGTATGACTATAAATAGTTTTTTCATAAAAGCCTCCACATGAAAAGGGATTTTTGGAATGAGAAGAAACTCCAAAAATGAACATATTTAAATCTAACCAAAAATAACTTAAATGACACTTCAGAAAAACATGATAGCAATGATGTCTCTGAAATGATAGGATGTACTCTTTTGTTGTATTCTATTTTAAAAATATATTGTGGATGCCAGAATTAAGTGATTTAATTAGTATCAGGAGATTATGTTTTCCTAGAAAAACAGCAAGTGTGATGCTAATATTTCAAATTATAAACGTCATATTTTATTTTACTAACTACATGTAACAAATACTAAATAATATTTTACAGGTGTGTGCCAATTTTTTAAGATTTTCTTCTCATTGGTGATATAAATGAAATTTACTCTGAGGTACAAAGAATAGCTATTAACATTCCATCTTCTTGTTTTCTATAAAAATAAGGAAACTGATAGAAGAAACCTTGCCCATGGTTTCATAGTTAGTAAATCACAAGGCTAGAATTCAAACCTTGTGATTCAACTAACTTTTGAATGAAAATCTTGTCAGCATTTCTTTCATTATTCATCCATTTTTATTTTTGTTGTTGCTGTTGTCATGTTATTCACAATACCAGAAGCACTGGGTATAATGTTAAATAGTAACAACAATAGAGGGTATGACCAAGACCCTCTTGTCTTGGTCAGTGTAATTGTCCATTGATCAGAATTCCACATGGGAAGATATACCACACATTGGTAGGAAGAAAGCAGTTTCTTTCTAAAAATAAATGTTTCCTATGTTTTTTCCTTCTTATTACATTTTCTCAATCAATATTCGTTTACCTTATAATAAATTGAAATAATTCTGTGATAATTTGTTCCACAGAAGCGATGAGATATGTATGTAGGGAAATCGCAAATCATTTTATTTGTGTGCAGCAACCAATTATTTAATGATTTGGGGTCTACCGGCATACAACAATAAACATAACAAGATATGAGCTGAAGTCAGTAAATGTCAGGTGCAGGTAGAGGAAATAGCATGTCAACTTCATTCAGCTTGCTCTAATATTTCCCAGGAGAATGCTCAGGCAGATTTATACCATAACTTTACCATACTGGGTTGCTTTACAAAAGACCTTTTCTATACCAAAACCAAAAAGCTATACTCACCTTGGGAAAACATAAAGCTCCATCTCCAGAAACAACTTCCAGCTGGTCTTTCCTAACCAAGTCTCAGTGATTAGACCGAAGCCATGTGCATTAGAGGCAAAGATCTAGCAGAAGTCCAAACTTTCAAAGTAACATCTGCAGAGAAATTATCAGCCAATATAAAAACATGTGCACTGTTAATGAAATCGTGGAGTTTGCATCCTTTTGAATTTTTCTGCTTTGATGAGTATTCTTTATTCATAACCTCTCTAAGGCATTTTCTTTGGAACACAAAAGGATAACTCATATTCTATTTATTTTCATAAATTATTTCTTCATACTACTAAGCCTAAAGTTCTGCAATGATGCTTTATTTCCTTTTACACCCACTCACCTAAACTTCCAATTCCAGAAAAAGAACAGCTGAAAACTTATATATTACATATTTTAACACTAATTTGATTTTTTAAAGCTCCATGTGATATGTTTAGTTTACTATAGTTATGTGACTCAAGTAATTACAATTGATTCAAATGTCTAAGATTAAAAATTGTAACCCAGGAAATCTTACTTTAGAAGAATCTTCCAGTTCTATGGATATAGTTGATTGTCCTGTCTTCACATGGGCATCACAAAAGTTATTCCATTTACCCACTTAAACTCACTCAACAGATGTGGCCTGAGTACCAGGAGCTGTGGGGAATATAAAGGAAACAGAAGTCATGGTCTCAGCTTAGGATACTTATAACATCTGCAAAGGATACTGTATTTTTCAACAATCACAAAATACAAATACGAAACAAAAAAATCTAAATCTTGTTTGAAGAAATGACAAAATGCAAGGTACAGAAAATAAGTGTAAAAGGAGAACTGGTGCTCCTTAGTTCTAAAATTTCAGTGATTGAAGTCCATTTTTATGTCCTAAAACATCAGTAAAAACATTTGTTATATAATCTACTTGCTATCACTCAAAATTGCTTCCTTACGTAAATATTTAGCTTATAACGTTTTTAGGAAAAAAATTTTAATGTTGAATAATTTAAGAAAAACATTTTAGTCTATATTTAAAAACAAAAATGTTTTTTTTCTCTACTTCATATGTGTATGTAATTTACAAGAGTGAAAGTAGAAACATAGGCAGGGTTAAATGAACTCCTCTTGAATGTGCAAAATGTATGGTTTTAAGATTTTCTGCCGGATTTTCACTTTTCACTATAAGGAGCAAGACTGAAAGAAAGACCATCTGAGATAGAAACAATCCAACTGGATTCCTGATATAAGGAATGCTAAGCATTGATTTGAGAGGCAGCAATGAAGCAAATTTGTCTACAGCTATTTTTCCCAGTAAGAATCCTATATTTTCTTACAAAAGTGTCTGTAAGTGTAGACATCAGTGTAGATTTGCCATCTTCAATGTTATGCTTTCATCAGTCTCACTGAAGTCCAAAGTCAACTTCTTTTATTGTGCTTAGTTTGTGTCTGATAAAAATGACAAATAAGAAAGGATTTATCTCTAGACTCCAAATATCCTTTATTCATAAACACACACACACACACACACACACACACAGACTCACTCAAATATCAAGAGATGATTTCAGAACTTAATTCTTCATTTTCTTTCTTATACTACTCCTAAAACCTTCTCTAAAGAAAAGCCAATAAATTCACTCTCAATATCATATTATTGCCTGAAAAATCCAGGTTACTTACTGTTCAAGTTATTCGATTTGGATTATGCTTCTTTAAAACAAACAACTTGCTGGCATTATTTACTTCTACGTCTTTAGTGTCTAGGGTAGTGCTGGCATATATGTACAAGAAATTTTTGTTTAATTAATACATACATTAAAGATAAAGTTTTCAGCCAAAGAAATTGAAAAATTGTTGGCACCATAAAAAAAATGTTTAATTTCTTTTTGTTGTCCCTAAAATACCTCCATCAAGGCTGCTTCCAATTCTACATAAGGCCACCTTGTAGCATTCTTCCCTCCCAGGTGTCATCCCCCACTTCCCTGCCCTGATACTGAAGAGTCGCCTGGACTCTGAGTCTATATGCAGAGATTAGATACCCCTCTGGGAGTACTAAAAATGTGATATGTCAGGTGAGTTTTAGCGAAGCCTGAATTGCTAATCCTCCGGGCTTCCCAGTCCCTCCAAGCTTTACAACTGCTGAGGATTCAGCCCTAGAGCAGCGCAGAAGACACCTCCGTGGGGTGCATAGGACTGGAAAAGGACAGGCAAGTTATTAGGAGCACCTTTCTAGGAGCACCTATACCAAGTCTTTCAATAAGTATTTAATTAACTGACTACAGAGTGAAGGGACAACATTGAGGCAGAGAATATGGGATTTTTTTTTTTTTTTTGGTGCCACTTACACTTGACTTCTGAATCGGAAGAGCCCAAGGAAAGGAACTACTAAAAATTCTCACAGTGTGGATCCTCTCGAGTCGTAGAGGAATTTTGCCATTGTTGTGTAAGTAGCAGTAAAGGGTCACAGGACTAGCAGACATTCAACAAAGCTGTCCTTTATTATCATACTGACTTCCGGGACTAAATCCCTCCTAATGCACCACAGCAGGATCTCCAAGGAACAAAGACGCTAACATTAAATTTCAGTATCTTTTGGCCCAGATGATAGCCATTTAAACCAAGTTTCCCTTTCCATAACAAATCGTAATCTTGAGTGCCTATTCATTTTACAATATATATATTTATAAACTGAAGGAGTTAAGTCTTCTACTCAAGCTAGTTTGTAGTCAGTAGCTGACACTCCCTCTCTGCATTGTCTGAAAATTGACAGCAGGAGCTCCTCAAGGAAACCATTTCACACACAATAGAAAGCCTTGAAGTCGGTGTGTGTCTGTGTCTGCTTTTGTCAAGAGGAACACAGCATGTTTGTAAACATGTGGCGTGGAAGGAAGATTTAGGCTATGACAGCAAGCCTGTGCCCCACTTATTTCCTGTTTGTTTCTCACATTATGTTACCCCTGGCAACTAACGTGGGAAATACACTGAGAGAACAGCACTCCTTTTCCTTATGGTAAGTCCAGATTTGGCAAATAAAAGAAAATAAAACCTTCTAGCTGCTTTCTTAATTGTGGAAAGTTTTTATACTCCTGTTTTGTTTTACTTTTTACTCCATTCACTTATCTCCTTTTGCTTTCAGAAATGGAGAAAAAGAGATAGAGAAAGACAGAGGAGTAGGAGAGAAAGAGTTTGCTTCAGTGATTTGATCTGCTAAAACCATATGGCACTGAGAACATATAAGAGAAACTATTGAATAAAAATTATGCAATACTTACAGACACAATAAATAAGTTTCACTTTCGTATCACAAAATAAATAGCACACTTGTATAGATCAGTATATCCTAGATGATGTTTATTTATCATATAAACAGAAAAAAAAATCACATGAAGTTGTTCATTCATTCATTCATTTATTCAGCACTTACTTCACAGGAAGCCCTATACTGGACATGTGTATTCTTATCTTATTCCCTTTGCAGTAGAGTTTAACCAACATGGAAACAGAACATTGGAAAGTGAGGATACTTGCCCTTGGCCACAGTCTGGTAGATTCAGGACTTGGTCTGTTTGATTCCTAAGCTGGTGGCATCCCTACACTATGAGGTCCCTCCACATTGAGGACCCTAGTGTCTGAGGTAGAGCAGAGATGAAAGGACTTGGGTTTTGAGAGGAATAAACCAAACTAAGAAAATTATCACTGAGAAAATTGAGCAATTAGTACTTACCTGACTTGTTCACTGTCCTTTAATAAGCAACAAGCCCCCCCAAAAAAGTTAGAGAATGGAGGCTAACAATGACCTTTCAGACTCTAAAACATATGTAAGTGTAAAATGAAAAGAATATTTAGAAAAAAATAGTAATCTGACTCATTTTTGTGTTTATATTTATGTCACACAAAATAATGAGCAAAACCCTTTGGGAGTAGTAATTTTCAGACTACTGTATTATTAAACATTTTATATTTTCCATCTCATGGAAGACATTATTTACTAAATGGCAAGCAAAACGATTTTACCTATATTGTTGCGGGAAGTCAGGGACCCCAAATGGAGGGAACAGCTGGAGCCACGGCAGAGGAACATAAATTGTGAAGATTTCATGGACATTTATCACTTCCCTAATTATACTCATAATTTCTTACACCTGTCTTACTTTACTCTCTTAATCCGGTTATCTTTGTAAGCTGAGGATGTACCTGTGATGATTGCATTAACTGTACAAATTCATTATAAAACATGTGTGTTTGAATAATATGAAATCAGTGCACCTTGAAAATGAACAGAATAACAGTGATTTCAGGGAATAAGGGAAGACAACCATGAAGTCTGACTGCCTGCGGGGTCAGGCAAAAAGAGCCATATTTTTCTTCCTGCAGAGAGCCTATAAATGGACATGCAAGTAGGAGAGATATCACCAAATTCTTTTCCTAGCAAGGAATATAATATTAAGACCTTAGGGAAAGAATTGCATTCCTCGGGGGAGGTCTATGAATGGCCACTCTGGGAGTGTCTGTCTTTCATGGCTGAGATAAGGACTGAGATATGCCCTGGTCTCCTGCAGTACCCTCGGGCTTACTAGGGTGGGGAAAAGACCCCGCCCTGGTAAATTTGAGGTCAGGCCGGTTCCCTGCTCTCGAACCCTGCTTTCTGTTAAGATGTTTGTCAAGACAATATGTGCACAACTGAACATAGATCCTTATCAGGAGTTTCTGATTTTGCCCTGGTCCTGTTTCCTCAGAAGTATGTGATCTTTGTTCTCCTTTTTGTCCTTTGAAGCATGTGATCTTTGTTACCTACTCCCTGTTCTTGCACCCTCTCCCCTTTTGAAATCTTTAATAAAAACTTGCTGGTTTTGCAGCTCAGGTGGGCATCACGGACCTACTGATATATGATGTCACTCCCAGTGGCCCAGCTGTAAAATTTCTCCCTTTGTACTCTTTCTCTTTATTTCTCAGAACAGTGGACACTTAGGGAAAACAGAAAGAACCTATGTTGAAATATTGGGGGAGGGTTCCCCTGGCCAGTGCACCACAGTCTCCCGAGTAGTTGGGATTACAGGAGCTTGGCACCATGCCCAGCTAATTCTTTTCATATTTTTAGTAGAGACAGGGTTTCACCATGTTGGTCAGGCTAGTCTTGAACTCCTGACCTCAGGGGATCTGCCCACCTAGGCCTCCCAAAGTGCTGGGATTACTGGAGTGAGCCACCTTGCCTGGCCAACATGGTGAAACACTGTCTCTACTAAAAATACAAAACATTAGCTGGGCGTGGTGGCAGGTGCCTGTAATCCCAGTTACTCAGGAGGCTGAGATGAAGTCTGGCTCTTGTCCCCCACGCTGGAGTGCAATGGTGCAATCTCAGCTCACTGCAACCTCGGCCTCCCAGATTCAAGTGATTCTCCTGCCTCAGCCTCCCAAGTAGCTGGGACTACAGGCACGCACTACTGTGCCAGGCTAATTTTGTGTGTGTATATATACATATATATAAATATAAATATACATTTTTTTGACTGGGGCAGGCGGGCTTTATTCCGGGTGCTGGAGAGCTGTGGGCCCCACTTCCCCGCTAGAATGCTGCCTGGTGAGGGGCTGAGCCCCGGCAGGTGTGAGCGCTCAGAGCAGGAAGGGGATGATGGGCATGCGCAGGGGCGGGTAGTCCTGGAACTCCTTCAGGTAGCTGCGGTGCTTGCCCTTGGCACAGATGGTTATCTGGGTGAAGTTCACCAGGGAGAACAGGGCCACTGGGAGACACTGGGTCATGGTGGCGAAACTGATCCAGGACCTCACCTCGTAGGTGTAGTTGGGGCAGGACACCAGCAGGAAGAGCCACGTGAAAGGCTTCTTGGTGAGGTACGGGATCTTCCGGGTCTTGGACCCAGCGGGCTGCAGGTCCCACAGGGCCATGTGGATGGAGAAGCCGCCAAGCACAGGCAGATCACGAAGATGGCGAGTGCCAGTTTCACCTGCTGAGCTCCGTAAGTAGGTGGCAGGTGGTTGATATAATAGGCCAGGCACGAGGCCTGGCATTGAAGCCCCCGTAGTAGGTGCAGTTCTTGAAGATGTTGGGCAAAGGCATGGTGCCATGGGAGAAGTGGCACACGAAGAGCGTCTCCAGCAGGAGTTTGACGTAGTGGAATGAGTGACAGATGCAGGGCAGGTGCACCACTGTGTGCCAACTGAATGTGAAGTCATATTTGTGGCCACAAATGAAGGGCACTGAGAAGTAGAAGAACAGATAGATGAAAAGGACCCCGCGTACTCTGTTAGGAAGACCGTCACCCAGCTGATCTGGGCCCCCAGGTCCCGGAAGTAGAGTGTGGCCGTGGCACCCATGGGCAGCTTCTTCAGAACATCCTCATCCTTCAGGGACTTGCCCTTGGGGTCCAGGTGGAGGGACTGGTGGGCAGGGTACCACTGCGGATGGGTCTTGGTGAAGAGGTTCTTGATCTCCGCAATGGTGGCATGGGGCTCCACCTTGTCCAGGAAACCGGCTTCTCCCTTGTCTTTGCATCCAGAATCTCCATCTCTTAGTGCTTCATGGCTCCCTCCCAGGGCGGCTACTGCTCCGCGCCTGCTGCTGCCTAACTGTGCGGCACAACACAGGGTCCCTCCGTTCGCGGTCCCTGACTTCCTGCAATGCTATATACCAAGTGGCATTATGTGATCTTCTTTACAGAAGTCCCAAAACAATATTGCCTTATATATTTGGTCTTTTGATAGTTTACTTGTACTTTCTTAATTTTTTTTTTTTTTTTTTTGCCATCTCAGGATTAATTTTATATTCAGAAAAATGCTCAAAATGTCTCATTATTCTAGCCAAACATTTAAACATTTTACTATTTAATTGGCCATTTACTCTGCAACCTCAACTGTAGATCATGCCTTTGAGAACACTTAAATTTGGGGGACTTACTTAACATTAGAATTCACTGAACTTAAAAAAAAATTACTGTCCCTTCATAAAAATCTTAGTGTTATTAACACTCACTCATATATCATACTGCTACAGTAAATATGGTACTGGAATCAACTCACATCATTATTTATTGCATAACAAAAGAATGCCCATCAGTATACATCTTAACTCTCACACACATTAGTACTCTGAATTTTACTCTAAACAAATCTGTAGCTTTATTAGTTTGTTAAATTTAACAGAAGTAAATTTACAATGATTTTGGCCTTTCACTTGTGCAGGCTCCTCCATTAAGGGTACCCTAGCAATGTTTACAAGATCATTATAATTTTTGTGAAATTTCCAATCATAAGACATTTTAACCACAGTTGTTCTGCTGTCACTTTCCATACTGACTTCCCGCAGTGCCATAGGGTTTGGAATGGCCACACACACATTTGGAATCTGGCTAAAGAGAAGTTAAGTTGGGGATACTTTCATTTTGGGTTTAGTGGGATACATTTATGTGACACACTATCACTTTAATGCACAGGTAAGTAACTGCTACCTGTTGGAATGCAGGAATAGCTCCAAGTACCCTCCTAATGCTCCTGGACTCAAAGGGAGGTTCTTTGATTGTCATCAATCATGCTCATTCAAAGAGCATGTAAGATTAGTCACTGCACAAGAAACCCGAAAATGAACCTGAAATTGTAAGTTCTTCTATGAAAGACATTTGATAGAGATTTTTCCATATACTTGACAGCAATCCTACATAACATTATTGATTATGATTTATGGAGCTAAGAGAAACTTTTCCAAACGACTGAACAAAAATTCTCATTCAACTATGATAAAGCAAAGACAAAAGTTTCTTTCTATTCTCTTTATAGAAAATATTACATTACTGTAATGTTAAATCATACAAAAAAAGAGACAATAAATTAATACAACTATTATGCTTTTTCTGGATTTTCGATGCCTATTGTATTTGTGACCTTGGGAAATTTTGAAATTTATTGTGATGTTTTTCTCATTTTCAGTAAATATTTGCATATAGCTAATATTGTATTTGTAATTTTCTTTTACTTTTCTTTAAGATCTCTACTTGTGTAAGCCTCCATACTACCTACGAAACCTGCATTCATCCCCGCATGATAGAAAACAAAAATAATTCTATTTATTTTTCTAAGAAGATTGTTTTATAAAAATAAAGTAGGCTACATACTTATTTCAAATTAAATGTATTTGCCAAAAATAAAAGTTTGTTAAATTTTTCCTCTTTATTTTAATTAGTGGCTACGAAGATGAACATTTAAATAGTTGCTGTTCATATAGCAATTCTGTAAGGTTTCTTCATAGTCTGGAAACCTAAATCAAAGCAAATAGTTTAGAAATTTGTGGGGATTTAGTATGACCCCTATTAATTGAAAATAATGAATTTGCCTATTTTTCCTTCTCTCTGGTCTGTCATGCATCTTGCCAAGTAAGAAAAAAAGAGAAAAATATCCATCTCCCCCAAAATACAAAATACATGTCATATATTTTACTGTAGCATAGCCTTCCAAGTTGTCTGTGGTTTAACTGTTTCAACACTAATATGGGACCTTTGATATGTGCCTTACAGGGATGTTCAGAGGGTCAGTAACCTAACACCAATATAAAGGAGTTGGGGAAAAAGTGAGGTAGTATTATATATGATGTGTCCTGAGCAAATTTGATTATTCCAGAATGGCTGTAGGCTTAGTTTAAAGAATAATCCTTTAAAAGCAAAGAGATAAACCCTGGAGGTTAAATTACAGCTTGATGAAATACTTGAAATGACCAACTTTGGAATTCAGACTTTGTCACACTTCAGAGACGTAGAATAGCTACAGCTACCATTTCTTACACTTGTCCCAAATAATATCTTGTTTTTCAGCCCTCTCTCCATAATTTGGAGCTTATTAGACTCAGCAACTTTTTACATAAATTCTGCAGGCATAAAACAGGTGGCTGCCACTGAAAAAAAGTGGGCACCAAGTATACTTTCATGCACCACTGATCACAGCCTTAAATTTTAGTCATTTCTTTTATTTATTTATTTTTTTAAATTTATTTATTATTATTGTACTTTAAGTTGTAGGGTACATGTGCATAACGTGCAGGTTTGTTACATATGTATACTTGTGCCATGTTGGTGTGCTGCACCCATCAACTCATCATTTACATCAGGTATAACTCCCAATGCAATCCCTCCCCCCTCCCCCCTCCCCATGATAGGCCCCGGTGTGTGATGTTCCCCTTCCTGAGTCCAAGTGATCTCATTGTTCAGTTCCCACCTATGAGTGAGAACATGCGGTGTTTGGTTTTCTGTTCTTGTGATAGTTTGCTAAGAATGATGGTTTCCAGCTGCATCCATGTCCCTACAAAGGACGCAAACTCATCCTTTTTGATGGCTGCATAGTATTCCATGGTGTATATGTGCCACATTTTCTTAATCTAATCTGTCACTGATGGACATTTGGGTTGATTCCAAGTCTTTGCTATTGTGAATAGTGCCGCAATAAACATACGTGTGCATGTGTCTTTATAGCAGCATAATTTATAATCCTTTGGGTATATACCCAGTAATGGGATGGCTGGGTCATATGGTACATCTAGTTCTAGATCCTTGAGGAATCGCCATACTGTTTTCCATAATGGTTGAACTAGTTTACAATCCCACCAACAGTGTAAAAGTGTTCCTATTTCTCCACATCCTCTCCAGCACCTGTTGTTTCCTGACTTTTTAATGATTGCCATTCTAACTGGTGTGAGATGGTATCTCATTGTGGTTTTGATTTGCATTTCTCTGATGGCCAGTGATGATGAGCATTTTTTCATGTGTCTGTTGGCTGTATGAATGTCTTCTTTTGAGAAATGTCTGTTCATATCCTTTGCCCACTTTTAAAGGACCTCTTCAAGGAGAACTACAAACCACTGCTCAGTGAAATCAAAGAGGACACAAACAAATGGAAGAACATACCATGCTCATGGATAGGAAGAATCAATATCGTGAAAATGGCCATACTGCCCAAGGTAATTTATAGATTCAATGCCATCCCCATCAAGCTACCAATGAGTTTCTTCACAGAATTGGAAAAAACTGCTTTAAAGTTCATATGGAACCAAAAAAGAGCCCGCATCTCCAAGACAATCCTAAGTCAAAAGAACAAAGCTGGAGGCATCACGCTACCTGACTTCAAACTATACTGCAAGGCTACAGTAACCAAAACAGCATGGTACTGGTACCAAAACAGAGATATAGACCAATGGAACAGAACAGAGTCCTCAGCAATAATACCACACATCTACAGCCATCTGATCTTTGACAAACCTGAGAGAAACAAGAAATGGGGAAAGGATTCCCTATTTAATAAATGGTGCTGGGAAAATTGGCTAGCCATAAGTAGAAAGCTGAAACTGGATCCTTTCCTTACTCCTTATACGAAAATTAATTCAAGATGGATTAGAGACTTAAATGTTAGACCTAATACCATAAAAATCCTAGAGGAAAACCTAGGTAGTACCATTCAGGACATAGGCATGGGCAAAGACTTCATGTCTAAAACACCAAAAGCAACGGCAGCAAAAGCCAAAATTGACAAATGGGATCTCATTAAACTAAAGAGCTTCTGCACAGCAAAAGAAACTACCATCAGAGTGAACAGGCAACCTACAGAATGGGAGAAAATTTTTGCAATCTACTCATCTGACAAAGGGCTAATATCCAGAACCTACAAAGAACTCAAACAAATTTACAAGAATTTTAGTCATTTCTATTCCTTTCCTACTCACCCAATACCTATGTTAAAATAACAAAACAGCAGTTAGCAGTTAACTTTTTAAACATGTACTCATATTACTTAGATATTATAAGTGCTAATATTGAAAACGCTTTTAAAGAAGTAAAAGTTTTAATAAGTTTCATTCTTATCAACAAGTGCAAATTTAAATCTAACTCATTTAGGGTGTCTTCCTAAATTTAAAATCATTCATAGACACACTGTGGACTCACAGCACTAGTACGTTGGTGCTTTATCACAGCTGTGACACAATCAGGCCTCACTGAAAGCGATCTCTGAATGGGAGCAGTTTTTAAGCACAACTCACAGCTGATCAGAAACCAGACCTTAAGTTGCCTCCTTAGGACTTCTCACTACCTTCAGAGTTCTCTTAGCTCACTCTGCTTGGATTTTTTAAAATTTTACAGCTTTCTGCTTCATGTGGCTTCAGGTTGGAGAGATATATCCACCTGGGTACATAAATCTTTTCCTGAGGCAACACTACTTCCCCAGATTTGCGCAAACCTCTCTGAAGGTCTCTTTCCGGTAAAGCCTTTGTTTTCTCTTATTTCTTCACCATTCCAGGAGACTCCTGTACTTTACAATGACCACCTGGTATGAAAGCTAAACTATACCCAAGTTACTTCTTTTATAAGCTCTTCAAGCTTCACTGTTTTATTTCTATTTTTTTTTTCTGGAAATCTCTGGCACCAACTTAATTCTTAAGGGGATTTGAGACTTTTTTTATAGCCTATATTTTAAAAACAACATGAACAGCACACTCAAGATCTCCTCTCTTCGCTAAAGAACCCATGGTCTAAATCAGAACTCAAATACAAAGTTTCCCTTGATGACCAGAAAAATCATATTGCTGGAAATTGGTTAAATTCTACTGACATTGTAACCTAGTTCCAGTTAAATAAAATGAATCTTCTTGATGAATATTTTGTTATGAAAGTAGCTTTCCTTTTGTCTTTGCTGGCAAGTGTGTATTGTTTTGAAAGCTCATGATAAGAGAAACACAGCTACATATATGGATATAATGTTCTTTGATCCAAATTTCTCTTCTGATATTTCCCTTACCTCCCATTTGCAATTATGTGAAGGTTTACGAAGCATCTGTGACACTGTTACTTTATTTCTCCAAGTGAATGAGGTCATTTGCTCTAGCTCTGCTCCACTAGCTTGAGAAGCCCCGATTAAACACCCAGGTATCTTCCTAATTGAAGCGAAAATAAAACTCATAAAGGCCCATTGGAAAATTCTTCTGATGTTTGACACCATGGGCAAATCAGAACTGACGGCTTCTGCTTGAGCATCCTTAAACTAGAAAAGCATTTTTTAGAGTGTGAGCCAGGCACTTAACCAGTATAGCTCTTCCAAAGAATTCCAGACGTAACTCTTAGCTTCTTGAATTGGGGAAAAAAAAAAATCTCTAATTTACAAAACAAATCACAAGCTATAACTAAAACCTTACCTTAGGAAATTATCCCTGGAAGCTACTGCATAATATTTTGTTATACAAAACCAGTTTCAAAGTCAAAATCATCCAAATTAGAAGAAACCTTAGTGTAGATATTGAAAATGGACTCTCCTGAAACTCCTAAGGGAGCAACATCTCGACTCATATTCTTTTATCGATTCAAATAGTCATGACCTCCAGCATAATTGTGGTCATGCTCCGTGTAACAGAGCCAATTGCTTTTGAATCACCTCTTCACTTAAGGTAATCATGAATGGTGCCAGACATGTGTTTCTCTTCACGATGTTAACCAAAATTCCAGATTAAACAAAAATGTGTAAGAGGCATGAGATGTGCCTGTTTTGCAGTCGTCCCCCTAGGTAGTTCCACATTTTATTGCTTTGGCAGGAGCAGTCAGGGCCAGGATTGACATATAATGAGGCTCCTATTCAGGTACCATCTCAAAAGTCTATTCTAATCTCACAGTCCTGAGATGCTCCTCATGCCACTTCATCTGTTATACTGACACAAAGTTATCATCTGAAAATGTTAACTTGGCTGAAAAATCTTCAAATGTTCCCCAGTTTTTCTAGAAAAAAGTTCTAAGTCCTCAACCTGATGTTCAAATCCTGATGCGGTTTGGCTCTTTCCTGACTGGAGTCTGTCTCCTATTTTTTTTTTTTTTTTTTTTTTTTTTTTAAGATGGAGTTTCACTGTTTTGCCCAGGCTAGAGTATAGTGATGCGATCTTGGCTTGCTGCATCCTCTGTCCCCCAGGTTCACGAGATTCTCGTGCCTCAGCCTCCTGCGTAGCTGGGATTATAGGCACCCAGCACAATGCCTGGCTAAATTCTGTATTTTTAGTAGAGACAGGGTTTCGCCATGTTGGCCAGGCTGGTCTTGAACTCCTGACCTCAGGTGATCCACCTGCCTCAGCCTCCCAAAGTGCTAGGATTACAGGCATGAACCACTGTGCCAGGTCTATCTGTCTCCTAATATATTGCCCTCCTCTGGTACCCTCGTACCCTTTCCTGTCTAAGCACTCCCTGTGCTTACCAACCCCAGCTCCTTAACTGAAGTGCTCTTTCTGCAAGGCCCTTTACTCCGTAGACAACCTTCAGATATCCATTCTTCTATCACCTTCTCCAAAGACAGTTTCTTAAATTTCTCTACACACAAAAATATCATTTTCTCTCCATGTCATATAGTATTTATTAATGCTATGCATTTATAAAATGTACTGCAGGATACCTTATAATGGTTTTTAAAATGTGTTCATCTTCCCCACTGCATCATAATCCAGATAAGATTATTTTATAGCTTAAACACATTTATAGTATATTTTACAACTTCCTTCTAGTACCTCTCCACCAAAGGACTAGCCAAGAGCTTTGCTTATTGTGTGTCTGTGTGTGTGTGTTTTTTAATATTTGCTACTTAAATAATCATTGCTTAGCAGGTTCTGATGAGAGTTTCTATCTATAAATTTTAAAGATAGTTTAGAGTATTACTTGAACACACAAGAGATACTTTGATTCATAAAATAGCATGTCTGTGAAGAATACGCTTGAAAAACTTTCTGCTCCCAACTGATTCCCTGCAAAGTACAGAAGTTTTTCTAAAACTGTAGAAGACCTGACTGCTTGGAATACATTGTGCTGATTTACTTAAACGCCATTTATCTTCAGTGTCTGTTTCTTAAAAAAATACTATTTAAAATAATGATGCCAAAAATGCGTACACACTATACCAAAATATAAAAGGGAGTAAAGTGAAAACTGACTCTACCATCTCCACATTAATCCCTTATTCCTCCTTCCTAGAGGCAACCTTACCAGTTTCCTATGTATTCTTACATTGATTTCTCTCTTTCCTTTAAGAATTGATCATGGTTTTCTGTTTTAAAATTAGATATTTACTAGATGTGAAAGATATACTGCTTTCCCTTAGTTCATGTGACTATCAGTAAACCCCTAAAAGCTTCAAATACAATCTGAAAAACAAGGGATTTCTCACAGTGATGCTCTACATCTTTGTCTTCCTTATCTATGTTCACAATTAGAAGATTTTTACCCTCTAACAGAATATCTGTAGCAGGCAAAAATAACAAAAATGAAATTATCTTTTGAAACTCTACGATGTAGCCAGTGTATCACTATATGAGGCAATCTCTATGTATTATGTTAATGCCTACAACAAAGAGAGGTTATTGCCTCTCATCCACAGACATAGATGTAGACTGAGGTTTAACATTATAGGACTGGCCAGTAACTGGAATGCAATTTACCACAGGCTTATCAGACTCCAATTTCAAGTAGCATTTCAAATTGTGGGATTATATGACTCCTTTCTTTTCTCTCTTTTCTATCTTTCCTTTTCTTTCTTTCCTTTCCTTTCTTTCCTTCCTTTCTTTCCTTCCTTCCTTTCTTTCTTTCTCTCTCTCTCTCTCTTTCTTTCTTTCTTTCTTTCTTTCTTTCTTTCTTTCTTTCTTTCTTTCTTTCTTTCTTTCTTTCTTTCTTTCTTTTCTTTTCTTTCTTTCTTTCTTTCTTTCTTTCTTTCTTTCTTTCTTTCTTTCTTTTTATTTCTCTTTCTTTCTGTTTCTTTCTCTTTTCCTTTCTTCCTTTCTTCCCTCTCTCTCTTCTTTTTTCTTTTCTTTTCTTTCTTCTTTCCTTCCTTCCTCCCTTCCTTCCTCCCTTCCTTCCTTCCTTCCACACCAAGTTATGCTACTTCCATATATTTTCAGGTTTATGGTGTATTTTTATAAAAAATAAATTTTATATAATTCAAAAGGTATTTCTAAATAATTTAGGAAAAAATGTTTTGGATGAAATTATCCTCAATATCTCTCTCTCCAATTTCAGAATCTCTGGAAATGAATAAGAGAGTCTCTTGAAAATTCAGATACAGTAAATCTGTCCTAAGAGTTTCAAGGTTGTAGTCTTGCTACAATAGTAGTATGGTAGCCAATTCCTTATGAGTAACAAAACATTGATTAAGTCAATAATAACACTCAAAAAATAAATTCCCTAATGCAATGCAGTTGAGCTTTTTACCTCCCTGAGGAATGGTCCCAGGATCCTTCATGAGTTCTGTGATGGTTAATTCTGAGCATCAACTTGATTGGAATGAAGAATGCAAAATATTGATCCTGGGTGTGTCTGTGAGGGTGTTGCCAAAGGAGATTAACATTTGAGTCAGTGAGCTGGGAAAGGCAGATCCACCCTTGATCTGGGTGGGCACCATCTAATTAGCTGCCAGTGTGGCTAGAATGCACAGCAGCATTCCATCATCAAATGGAAGTGGTATATACGTGATCAAACTCAAGCAGGTCCTGAAGGCATGAATAAGTTACATGGGGAAGTATCTCAAATGTCCATGGTCTCCACTTCTGCCACCCTGCCTTCTTTCACCCAGCCTGTACCGATGGCCTCATGAGGAGTTCCCTATGATCAGTTGACAGAGGAAGAGAAGACTAGGTAGGGCCTGGTTACACATGGTTCTCCACAATATGCAGAAAGTGGACAGCTGCAGCACTACAGCCCCTTTCTAGGACATCTCTGAAGGACAGCAGTGAAGGAAAAATCTTTCCAGTGGGTAGAACTTCAAGCAGTGCACCTAGTTGTGCACTTTGCATGGACAGAGAAATGGCCAGATGTACAATTATATACTGATTCATGGGCAGTAGCCAATGGTTTGGCTGGATGGTCAGGAACTTAAAAGAAGCATGATTGATAAATTGGTGACAAAGAAACTTGTGGAAGAGGTATGTGGATAGGTCTTTCTGAGTGGTCAAAAACTGTGAAGATATTTGTATCCCATGTGAGAGATCACCAACAGGTGACCTCAGCAGAGGAAGATTTTAATAATCAGGTGGATAGGATGGGATGACCCGTTCTGTGAACACCACTCAGCCTCTTTCCCCAGTCACCCTTGTCATCGCCCAATGGGTTCATGAACAAAGTGGCCATGGTGGCAGGGAGGGAGGTTATGCATGGGCTCAGCAACATGGACTTCCGCTCACAAAGGCTGACCTGGCTATCATCACTGCTGAGTGCCCTGTTTTCAGCAGTAGAAACCAACACTGAGTCCTCATTATGGCACCATTCCTTGGGATGATCAGTTAGCTACCTGGTGGCAAGTTGATTATGTTGGACCTGTTCCATCATTGAAAGGGCAGAGGTTTGTCCTCACCTGAATAGATACTTACTCTGGATATGGGTTTACCTACCCCGCACGCAATCCTTATGCCAAGACTGCCATCTGTGGACTCACGGAATGCCTTATCCACCATCATGGTATTCCACACAGTATTGCCTCTGACCAAGGCACTCACTGTACAGCTAAAGTAGTGAGGCAGTGGGCTAATGCTCATGGAATTCACTGGTCTTACCATGTTCCTCCATCATCCTGAAACAGCTGGATTCATAGAATGGTGGAATGGCCTTTTGAAGTCACAATGAAAATGCGAACTAGGTGACATTGCTTTGCAGGCCTGGGGCAAAGTTCTCTGGAAGGCCTTGTATTCTCTGAATCAGCATCCAATATATGGTACTGCATCTCCCATAGCCAGGGTTCATGGGTCCAGGAATCAAGGGGTGGAAGTGGATATGGCACCACTCACCATCACTCCTAGTGTATTACCATGCCCTGTGATTAAGGTAAATGGGAAACTACAACAACCCAATCCAGGCAGAACTACAAATGGCCCAGACCCTTCAGGAATGAAGGTTTGGGTCACTCCACCAGAAAAAAAACAAAAAACAAAAACAAACAAAAAAAAACCCCACGACTTGCTGAGGTGTTTGCTGAAGGCAAAGAGAATACAGAATGGGTACTAGAAGAAGGTAGTCATCAATACCAGCTATAACTATGTGACCAGCTGCAGAAATGAGGACTGTAATTGTCAGGAGTATTTCATTCTTCTTTGTTAAAAACATGTTTGCGCATATATACACTTGTGCTAAAAAAAAATTATTTTCTTTTTTCCTTTATTATGTGACATAAGATTGATTGATTTCATTTCAGCATTTAAGTATTGTTAACTTTATGTAATAGTATTTGAGTTAGGGATTGGTGTGTTTCCAGTTGTACAAAGTACAGTTGTATTATGTTAGGCATAATTATGACCTTATTATTGTCTTTATTTGAAGATTAGATATGATCTCAGGAGATGTGTATGGGTTCAAGTTGACAAGGGGTAAACTTGTGATGGTTAATATGAGTGTTAATTTGATTGGATTGAAGGATGCAAAGTATTGTCCCTGTTTGTGTCTGTGAGGGTGTTGCCAAAGGAGGTTAACATTTGGGTCAGTGAGTTGGGGAAGGCAGACCCACCTTTAATCTGGTGGGCACAATCTAATCAGCTGCCAGTGAATATAAAGCAAGCAGAAAAATGTGAAAAAATGAGACTGATCTAGCCTCCTGGCCTACATCCTTCTCCCACGCTGGGAGGACATTATAATCCAAGTTCTTCAGTTTTGGGTATCAGACTGACTTTCCTTGCTCCTTAGCTTGCAGATGGCCTATTGTGGGACCTTGAGATCATGTGAGTTAATACTTAATAAACTCCCCTTTATATAATTATCTATCTTATTAGTTCTGTCCCTCTAGAGAACTCTGACTAATACAAACTTGTTTTCCTCCTCTATCAATTTTATTATCATGTTGATATATATTTTAGGTTCTGTTTTTCTGATTTGAAACTTAACAGCCATAATTAAATTAGACAAAAACCCAATAGTGAAGACTCTTGTTCTCTCTCTCTTTGTATGAGGCTATCATTAAATAATTATATATTGATTTCACAGAAATTTAAGGAGATCAAAAACAAGGTAGGGTAAGAAACAATGTATTGAATTTAGTCTCAGAATGTGACATGAATTAAACCTTACTTTTTTTCTTTATTCCTTTTATCTGTTCATTCATTCATTATATAAATAGACTAAATCCATTTAGACTATGGTATAGAACAAGTTATTATTATGTATTGTTATTGCTGTTATTATTATTTTGTACTCTGTTGTCTTCATGAGTAGAAAGGATTGAGCCAGCTGAGCAATCTCCAAGGTTATCTCAAGGACAATATTTCATTTTATTTTTGTCGTGAGAACCAGTGTTTTAGACTCTGTATGACCTAAGACTGCCGGAAAGAAGGAAGATCTGGTTAAACTAATACAAGGGGCTCCTCAGAGTGTAGTTTTCTTACCTTTATTGCTTCCTTGAGTTCTTATATTGTAGTGGAGACTGAGTCCTCCATACTGCCTGGGCTCTGATTAAAATAGGACCTCTGATATCACATGCAATGAAGAATAGAGAGTTCTAGTATGTAAAGCATTTTACATCTCCCAGTTGGATACTTCGGACTTGTGGTGAGTGAGTATGGTACCTCACCTCTGGTGATGCTATGGTACTATTCATTTTAAACAATGTCCTTCTCCTCCCTTTGTAACACATGGTTACATCATTGTTCTACCTGAGAAACAGCAGCGACTAGCAGGATTAAATCTTCTTTGTTGTGGGGATTATATGAAAGATTTTAAACGTTCATTTCAGATACAATGGAGGGTGTCCTTCAATTACTACGTCCAGTTAATAACTGAGAAATATTGATGGCAAAATATGTTAAGCTTATTACTATTATAATAGTTTCTTCTTCAAAATAGTTTGCACAACAGCAGGAGAGGAGTCAAGACATTAACTTAAAGACTAAAAAGAGGTTTGACCTTGGTTTTCTGAACTGGCAAAATAGGTCATCTAGCTCTACGCTCATTCAACAAACTAGAACATTCATGGAAGAAATCACTTCCTTGAGAATAAGATTAATTTGCAATACATCCACTCTATCGCTGCAAATTTGCCACGGGCAAATTTGCAATCTTCACATATTTTATGCTATCTTTTATCTATAGTGTGGATGTTCTGCCAAGCATTTATTTGGTATCATTAAATTGATAAATGGTCTTCAAGATATTTTCCACAATCATTCTGTAAACTCTGCTGAAATGGCCTTTCCCAGAATGAATAGCTGTGAAATGCATTGGAATGCCAGTCAAATTTCAAACTGGAAAAAAAAAAAAAAAAAAAAAAGAGTTACACACATTCAAAACTATGAATTCTAGCTGCCAAAGACAATTATCTTTGCTTTGGATATCCTAGTTATCTTTGCTAAAAGATATGAATATGAAAGCTGTGCATCCATAGTAAACTTAAGTCAGCATGGGGCTAAAATGAAATTATGCTTTACATTTAATAAAGGTTCATGGAGTTATCATAACAAACTACAGAAGCTAGAAAGCTGTGTTTTTTTTCTATTGTGTTTCCTCCAGCATAGCTTGATTTTTATCAATAGGGTGTTGACATCATTTCCCTTCTAAGTGTCCATTGTTTAACTCTGGTGGAGAAGAACAGGAAAAGGGCAATATATTTATTTATATAAAAACCTCTAGGCAGGAAAATGTTTTCTTGGGTACTTTATTTCCTCATCGTGAAACATGAGGTTCTTACAAAAAGATAATGATGCTGTTTTACATCTTGATACATCAATTATCAACCCATATTGCAGGCTAAAAGCATGGTAGCTTTTTTTCCATTCATGGGGTTATCACCTTACCTCCACACCACTTTTTTTTCTCAGTTGACAGATACTAATTGTGTATATTTATGGGGTACAATGTGATGTTTGATCTATGTATACATTGTAGAACGATTTCATCAAGCGAATTAATGTATCCACCTCATATCACTTTTGATAGACACTTTTTGTTTTAAATATTACTTTTTATTCTTTCACAAATTCCAGAATGATACTTTGATATGAAGATCCCCTGAAATTAAAGAAAAAGAAAAGAAAGAAAATCGAATACACTCATGTTCAGTGAAAATTGAGTTGTCTTCTGTAATTCAACAATCCTTTCTTAGAACAAATCCAGCTAAAATGGAAAGGATTAAACTTTGAGTTGATCAAAAGATTGGAGGAGGCATGAGGTTTAGTTCAACTTAGAAATCAGGGAGAATGAACTAATAATGAAAAAGTAATAATTCCTAAAAGTATGCTTTAATCCCTGTTTTTTTTTAATTTTTATTTTTTTATTCCATTGCCATGGTCTCTTTTTCAGAAATGGGATTCAGAAAACAAGGGCAGAATATGATCTTTTGGATCAGACTAGAAGTTACTTTTCTCTATATCCTTAATGATAGTGCATTGTGAGACATTTCTTTGGCCAATAGTGAATCTAAGTTTAATTCTTTCACCTAATTAAAAAATTAAACATTTATTGAAGCCTACCATGTTTTAATTACTCAACTAAGTATTTTACTTGCATCAGTCATTTTATCCTCACAAAAACCCTGTGATAGAACATTGGTTCTATTATTAACCTATATCACAGGCTAAGGAACATTCAGGCTTGCTTAAATCATAGAGTTGGGATTTAAATCCGGGCAGCCTGACTTCAGGGCCTTCACTCTTAGAAACTGCTGTACTTATTACCTAATGTGAGATGCTATTCACCAAATGCATCTCTTCTTTGCATCTGGACACTAATTTAAATGTATTTAAGAGAACATGATAGAAAATACTTGCACTCACATCCTACCACCACCTCTACCTTATTTTTTTTTTTTTTTTTTTTAAGGTAGGATCTCACTTTGTCACCCAGGCTGGAGTGCAGTGGTAAAATAACAGCTCACTGCAACCTCCACCATCCCAGTTCAAGCAATACTATCACCTCAGCCCCCCCAAATAGCTCAGACTATATGCATGTGCCGCCATGCTCAGCTAATTTTTATTTCTTTTGTAGAGATGGAGTTTTGCTATCTTGCCCAGGTTGGTCTTGAACTCCTGAGCTCAAGCAATCCACTGCCTTTGGCCTCCCAAAATGCTGGGCGTATAGACATGAACTACTGCAAACAGCAAACCTCTACCTTTATGAAAACAAAATATTTATCACCACCAATATTCCAGGCACTGTGTTAAGTATTAGATATATATAGATGTAAATAGTGCAGAGATTTTTCCTTCTTTCTTCTCAAAGTCTGGTCATGGAAGAAATTTCTCTATATACTTTTTATTGGATTGTATGGTTTTTAAAATAACTGTGCAGGTTCCTCTAAGGTCATAAATTGAAATGAGCTTGAGAATAATTCTTAGACAATTTTACATGCGACTGACATGAAAAATCTTATTTAATGCAATAAGCACAAATGATATTTACACATGACTGTATAGTGATAAATTATTCATATTGCCCCATAACAAAAATGCTGTACCTTTTCATCAAGCAGGGTATAATATTTGACTGACAGGTACATGATAATTTTAATCCTATAGTATCCTAATTAAACTTTTCCTTCAGTTTACAATCCCAGTGGGCACTACAGGTACTAAGACAGTAGCCTTATGTGAAAAGCATTCTTATGGGATGATGTAAAACAAACAAACATAGGCTTGAGGGCTAGAAGGTAGTGTTTTTATATCACATCTGACCTTATAAGCAGTGGGACATTAAGCTAGTTACTTACCCTTTCTGTGTCCTCATCTGTCTAAGCATGGATACATGTCTCCTGCCTCATGCGGTGGGTAGTATTAAAGAATAAATGAGAGGTAAGTAAAGCACATTGACAGCATGAGTGACTAGCACCGTATCCATCACAGCATGGGCTCTTAGTGTACACCAGTCTCTTTTGCTAAGCCCCCAGATCTTTCAGTATTCATGGTCAAATGCAAGGAGGCTTAGTATAATTTCTACAAAGAATGCTGTTGTTAGTGTCATAGAAATGTACTCGATGGGAATAATATTATAAAGTCAGAGTCAAGCAGACCTGACTCACATCTTTCCCTTGCTTTGTATTCTTTCCAGATCCCTGGAAGAGGTGGTCTTTTACCTTCATTCCATTGTGTTTTCCTACTGGAACTTTATAATGGAGAAATGACGTTCCTATGACTATGCCTAGCCCTGGAGGCATATGGACAACGACTCTGCTTGGGTCTTTCCAGCTCAGATATGGTGCTTATTAGGGGAGCATTCTAAAATACGAAAATTAAAGAACACACACCAGATGAGCCCTGATCTGAGCCACTAGCCTGATTATCTTTTCTTCTTGTCTACGGCCACTGAAATCTTCTGTTGAGGTTTTAAAATGCAACTTCTCATGAGACCACAGGCCCAGAAAGAGGAAATGTCTTGCTCAGAACCTGGAGTGTAACTTGGGTGTTCTCACCTCCAAACTGGTTTTTACAGACAGCCTGCTGTTAGCAATGTTCATATGACTGGCATACAGTGAAACGGACTTGTGGCCTGATCTCTGTACTCATTCACACGTAACGAACTATCAGTCAAACAACTTTAAGCAATAATATAGGTCTTTACTGTGAGTTTTCCTTTAGGGAAATCTCAGAGGATTTATAGGGTACTTTATCCAGCATGACTTCTTAAAAATCATCTGGAGGTTTTTACCATCTACAGAGTTTAATTGCTATGGATTGTGTCCAGCTCCCACCCTCAGTTCTCATGCACATGACCCCTCAGCGCTGTTCTCTTCCATCCACTTCCATCTACCGGTCACCATTCCCTCTCGTGGGAAATATCATCCTTCTCTGACTCAGAAGCTTTTATTGCAAGAAACAACTCTTCTAACATTAGCAAAATAATGTCCTCATCACCTTATGTTGACTTATATTTATGATTATTATGTATTTCAATTCTCTTCTACAAACTTTTTAAAACAAGCAGTGGGGCCGGGCGCAGTGGCCCATGCCTCTAATCCCAGCACTTTGGGAGGCTGAGGCAGGTGGATGACCTGAGGTCGGGAGTTCGAGACCAGCCTGACCAGCATGGAGAAACCCTGTCTCTACTAAAAATACAAAATTAGCCGGGCGTGGCAGTGCATGCCTGTAATCCCAGTTACTGGGGAGGCTGAGGCAGGAGAATTGTTTAAATGTGGGAGGCAGAGGTTCTGGTGAGCTGAGATCGAGCCATTGTACTCCAGCCTGGGCAACAAGAGTGAAATTCCATCTCAAAAAATAAATAAAACAAGCAGTGGGACATTAAGCTAATTATCTACCTTTTGTGTGTCCTCATCTGTCCAAACATGGATACATGTCTCTTACCTCATGTGGTATTAGATGATTTATAGAGCACTTCGTTAGTGAAATTAGTTACGTCATTGTTTTCTTGGGCAGGTGGGCTATTTCAATGAACAGACAATGGAGCCACTAAAACCTGACTCTCAATCATCGTCTACAAATAAAAGCATAAGGTACAAGGGTATAGTCGGGATTTCTAGTGCGCTTCTGGTTTGAAGTTAGTGTAACTTACTGCATTTTGACTTTATTTATTCATTTTGTTGTTTTTTAATATGTCTATTTTCTTTACTAGATCTTCAGAGGTTTGGACCAGAGCTGGGTCTTATTGTTTTTGTCCTGCAGTAGTTTACCTAGTATTGGCTGGCCACTCAATAAATGTTCAGGAAAGAATGGATGGATAAACAGGTGTAGATGTCTATGGAAACTACTTTTAAAAATTTTTTTTGTAGGTATTGAGTACAAGGCAGAGCAAGAGTAGCATAGATCTGACTTTCCCAAACATAATATTTCCCTTCTTGACACCCATCACTAGTGAACACAGACTCTTTACCCAAATTAACAGCCCACCAGCCCAAGATAATGGCACAAGTCTGAATTGAGTTGTGCTTATGATATCCCTCCCTCCTGGATCAGCCCACTCCTCCTTTAAAATTCTATTCAGGGACTGCAGTGCCAGCCAGCCCCTCTCATTCACTGTCTGGGAACACAGTGGCAGTTTTCCTTTTTGGCCTATTGTTAGAGTCAGCGGTGGCTAACAGATCCCATCTGCCTTACTCAGCTCTGTCATCCTCTTTGCATGGCTCTCAGCTGTGAGGGCACTTCTCAGCAAGGCTGGCTGGGGAGTAATCACGCCCTCTCTTCCCAGCTGCCTGTTTCCTGGAAAGCATGCCGGGTCTCCATTATCTCTTCTCTGTGTAAGTAGTTAATCTACCAGGCCAGTAAATTCTTTAGATTTTGCATACCACACAGTGTCAAAAGTAGCGCAGATCTGAGTTCCCCAAAGCTGCTCTTTCCCTCCTTCACCTCCATCACCAACAAACACAAGCTCTCTCTGCACTGAAAGTTACCTAGCTGTGCACAAGGAGATAAATTAGCAGTTTCCCAGCCAAACGGCTCAATAAGGGTGAGAGCATATGAACAAGATGGACTGTGCTGTAGCACCTAGGTTGCAAATCCAGTTTTGAAATTACAAATGTACTTTAATACCATAAACAGATACTATAAACTTTTTGAAAATTCCATATCCCTTATCTGATTGAGACTGATCCACGTTATCTCAACAGTTAATGGCAATGCGTTTTAAATGTAACAGGAGGCGAATCTAGATACTTTGTAGAATATAAGCACAAGGAAGGAATTTAAAAAGCAAAACACTCTACTGGCTTATCTCAATTACAGTCTTTAGAAAAAATAGAGTGATTCCCAAAGAAAAATTTGACATAGTGGCCAGTTGATAGTTCTATGACTCTTAACAATTTATATACCAAATTTCAGCTTTCAAATTAAATGAAATAAATTGATTTTAAAGTTCAGTATTTGAATCAAGATGAACTGATGACAAAAAAAGCAAAATAACTCTCAATGTTCTCAAAATTGCTTTCCACTAATATCAAAATAAAAGTGAAATTGAACATTGGATAAACTAATTTGGATGTATAACATTTCACTACCAAACAAGCATTCTCCTTTTATAGGTGAAGGCAAACAGCTGCCTATTTACATTGTGATATGCACTGATGTGATTACAAGGGCTTCTCACTTGGATACATAGCAGACATACCTGGCCCACGGGAATTTCCAGGAAACAGGTTTTCTCTGTCATGTTTGTCGTTTCTTTTTTTTCCTAGTCCAAAGTTAACAACATCATATTTTTATACAAAGGCAATGATTCAACGAGTTAGCAATTACCTACATTTAAAGAAAATTGATAGTGAATTAAATGCAACATATAGTCATTATTGAAGGAAATGAATCCAAAAACCAATTATTTTTAATACCAATGTAATTACATTAGGTACTAATACCTAATGTATTAGTAGTACCTAATGTATTAGCAGGTGGTTTGTAATCACCTGCTACGTTTCATATTCACTTAGTATGTTACATTGCTAGTAAATTTATGTATCATCAAATGTACAGCAGGAAAAAAATCTATCTTATTGAAACTAAAATTAATAGAAACCAAAAGTGGTTTTTAAAATGCTAGTTCAAAGAAATTGTGATTGTTTTATGTTTTTCTAAAGCTCATCGGACACAGGGTCATGTCTAAGAGCTACTTTGTACCATATTAAGTGAACCTGCATACAATGAAAGACTCAATTATACTGTGGTATCAATCATTGTATAATTTTGGAAAACTGCTGGTCTCTGGGCAATAGAAAAACAAGTACTACAGTCACAAATAAAAATCACAGAAATCGTCTCAGGATATTAAATTGCCTATAAAGCTCTTATATAGTAGAAAGTACCAACGTATTAAATAACATCCAAGAAATGTGGATATGAGCTTTCCATCCAAGAGTCTAAAATGGAGCTACTTAATCAATGCCATAATTTTTTCATTTAATGATAGTTACTCTTCACATTAACTTAAATTCTAAACTCTCATCTTTTCATCTCTTCTCTGTCCTAATTTCTGTCCCAACGTACAGCACCGTTGTATTGTGCTGAATTAAATTACAAATAACTCTATTCACTATCTTTCACTGTCTAGTTAAATGACATTAAACAATGCGGGAACTATCTGGAGCTATGTTCCTTTTGGGTGCTGCCATCAATAAAACTAATGGGCAGTTCTAGAGCTTTTCAGTCATGTTTTTCTTTATAATGATACCCTTAGAGTGATACAAGATTCTCAATTGTTTTCATTCCTTCTCCAATAAGTATGTGTCGACTGCCTGTTATGCAAAGGCATGATATTGATGTTATCACAAAAAGACTAAATTACTTAAAAAATTAATAGTTACATAAATCTTACAACAATTTGCAAAAAAAGTAACCCAAAATAGGCAGGTATCTTCAATCCTAATATTAAATGAACAAAATTTTAAAAATAAGTTAACATTTTTCAAATATCCCCAGTGATTAAACAAAATGCCATGGTGAGGATCATTTGTGATTTTTATAATTGGCCCAATTTTCTTAAAGAACCATTTGGTTTTATGTTTTAAAGTATTACAATGTGTGCTGTCCTTAATCTACAAATCTTATCTCTAAAAATATTTCCTAAGGAAATATTAACAAGTATGCAAACATTTATTTGTAAGTATTCCATTAAAGTTTTATTTATAGTACAAAAATAAACATGGCTATCTATATATAAGTAATGTTTCATTCAAATAGTAAAGTAATGTTGACATTAAAATAACAATCTACAATATATATATTTACTGGTAAGGAAGGATGCTTAAGTTTTATTTTGATTGATAGCAGTAGGTAATACAGGTGGCAAATTATAAGCAATTTGTGTCAAAATGTTATATGTATATAAGGAGGTAGTTATATAAACCATTAAAATATTTAGAATGGTTTTCTCTGAATAATTGAGTTATAGGCAGTCTTACTTTTCATCTTAATTTAACAACATTCTCTGATTTTCTACAGTAATTATCAATGTTATAATTTTTTAAAAAAATTTCCAAAATAAAAATTAACCTAGAAAACTAAGAATTCATTACTGGTAAATTTGTTCAGTATTTACTCAAAAGATAACAAGCAAAAGTATTTTATTTCACAGCTAAGCTTGAAATAAATTTTGTAAATTCTTTAAACATAATATTGTTTCACTTGCACAACAACATCCCTTACTTTCTCTAATTTTCTTCCACATAGTCTTTGTAGAACCATTTATAGGAACTCCCAGTCATAACTGGAAGGGCAGGCAATAAAAAAAGCAGACAAACTCCAAGAAATCATGAGAGGTTTGAAGGAATTATCCCAGGAAGGGAAAAACAAGGAAGGCCTTCAAGGCAACCATCAGTACTGCAGTGACTCTCCATCATTGTTGCTAAGGGACATGATGAGAAAACACAAATGCAGTCTGGTAATCCCAGAAATGAGTTCTTGGCTGATCAGTAGAAAACCATCCTGTTTACTAGTAAAATGAATGCAAACATTCTGTGTGTGATCTGTGTGACCTGTGAAACACAGCTTATCATTTCTTCCTGAAGCATCATTCCATCCCCATCCACTGAGTGGAGACTCATGATCAACATTTTCTCACTAGGAGTCATATTTTCCCAAACAGGATCCATGGAAAATTGACACATAAATGCCAAGCACACATTGCAATATCATGGCATTCTGTGTCCAAGGTCATGTCCCTTAGTCACATTACATGTGAACTGTAATCCTTATAGATTATTAACCTCTAAATATGTAAATTCTATGAGGAGAGAATCCACATCTTATTCCTCACTTAAACCTAGCACTACATAGAAAGAAGATAATCAATTAATACTTATTGAATGCATGAGGATTGACTAATAGATGAAATTATGAATTAAATTAAAAATTTGTGTTATAAACTAAGAAGAAAGTACATTACATATACAATAGATTGCAGCTATGTGAAACATTTGCATCTGGGAAAGGTAATTTGCAAATATTTGCATATGAGGGGAAAGAAGGGTGTGAATTGTTGGAGGGGGGTTCCTTTATTTCTTGTTTCTTCCATCCTATTTTCAATAATAGCGATTGGATAATGAGTTCCACAGGCTTCTTTCAACCTTGAAGAAGAGAGTAGAACTGAGAGATGGTCAAGGCTTGAAGTGTGAAGTTAGAGGCCCTGAAAACTTTCTGGAGTTGCCACACCAGCCTTGGGCCAATTACTTCAGACTGCTTATCTAGGTTTTTATTTATTTAAGCCTGCACTATTTGGGGTTTTTTTGGTTGGTTGGTTGTTTCTGCTGTATGCCTCTGAACCTAATCCTAACCAATCTGTAATTCAAAAAATCTAAGATTCATTCTATGTTTAACATAAACAATTACAAGTGTTAATTATAATTTTAAACTAAATACAAATATTTTTATTCATAACATAGCTTGTTATACTACATCACTGAATATCATACATTACTTTTAATATTCTAAACATGTTATTTATCAAAGTATTTACCAAAATAAAAAATAGTACACTGCAATAGTTTGTCATTGTTAGTAATCATTAAATTTAAAAGTTTTGTAAATAGTTAAACACTTTTGGTTCATATTTTTCTTCTGTTTCCAGTTCATTTTCCACCCTAACAATCAGAGCGGTCACTTTTATTTTCAGTTTTTTCTCTTTGTTTCAGGACCATCATGTTCCACTCATGGGAACTGGCTAACTCTATTTAGTTTTGGCAGTCACAATATATGTTCCCAGGACAAATGGCCCATGTACACTGTGAATTGCATACACAATTCCCAGCTCAGAATAATGCTACATGTTAACAAGCAGATGCATACAGCTGGCTTTTTAAAAGACTTGGCAAAGTTCACTCTTTGTTCAGCTTTCTTAGGCTCAATTCTTACAGGATTTTTCTGAATATTTTACATTGGCCTTACTTTATACTAGAAGATTTAAATTGAGAAAAAAAGAAAACTAAACACACATGGTGCCTATACAATGATTAAGTCCCAGAGTGTTTCTTTTTTTAAGACTTGGATGATCCAAACCTCAATGTGGCCATTTCTAGAAATAAATATTGCAGATGCTACTGATAACAAATCAAGTATAATGAGGCATTAAGAAATGTCAGAAATGTTTATTAAAATATGTGCTAATTCTGTGGTATAAAAAGCAAAAAGTAGATTTAATTTTGGCAAGCCAGAGAGAAAATATGTGAGCATGAAAGAGATGCAAACTTTGCAAAGATTCCAGTTTACTATATACAAGATAAATAGCATGTAATTGTTAATATAATTTTTTTTGTACCGATTCTATGCTACACAGTTAAGAGAGAGTAGCTTCTGCTTAAAAGTTTATAATGGTCACAACTCAAATAGACAAGAGGGAGGGAAGGAGGGAAGGAAGGAAGGAAGGGAGGGAAGGAGACAAAACAGGTACAATGCTTTGCACAAGCAATATTACAATTAATTTCTCTAGCAAACGTGAGTTTCCAGTGAATGCCAAGGACATCATTATTAGGTTATATATACATGAGCCATTAAAAACAGATGTGCAATGTTCAGATATGATTCATGAGTTATATTTTAGTAATTTTTATTAACAATGTACATAAGGATATAAAAGTCAATTGATTTTGCACAAATTTTCAGGACAATAGAATGTTTAGTTGGGACATTTTCCACTATGATAATGCATAACTCAGTGGTCACTAGTTATATCAAGCTAGTGGTGTGACAGTTAACAATTTTTCAAAACTATGATTATGAATACAGTCAGAAAAGGTTACACGTGGGACAGTAAATTAAGAGTTAAAACTATAGGCTCAGTTCAATGGTCCCTTCTCTAAAAAGCCTATCCTTCAGCCTGACCTGCTTTCTCTGAACAAACATGGCAGCAGATCTGTGCCTCTGACGTGACACTGGAGTCTTCTAGCTCACATTAAAATTATGTGTAGGTAAATTTTACATGAGTCATTGTCCCAGCATCCTACAGAGTCTCTTTTCCCCCAAACTTGTTCCTCTTTAATCTAGCTATTCTCAAACCTGAGCATACATTGGGATCATCTGAAAGATTTCTTAAAACACATAGTGGTGGGCTCCTATCCCCATAGTTTTTGATTCTGAGGATCTAGAGGATCGAAAATTTGCATTTCAAACAAGATCCTAGGTGATGCTGATTCTGTTGGTCCCAAAAACATTTGGAAAACCACTGATCTAATTTTTTTCTCTACCCAGGAGACAGAGAGAGCTTTAAAAATACAGACCCAAGAATTAAAAAAAAAAATGTGTTATACATATACAATTGAAATACTAGTCAACCTTAACAAAGAATGAAATCCTGCCATTTGTGACAATATGAATGAAATTGAAGGACATAATGCTAAGATATACCAGACACAGGACAAATACTGTGGAATCCATTTACTTATATGAAGAATCTTAGAAATGGCAAACTTATAAAAGTAGAGAGTAGGATGGTGGTTGCCAGGTGCTGGGGAGGGGAAAATGGAAGGTGTCTGTCAAAAGAAACAAAGTCTCGGTTTTGCAAGATAAATAGGTTTACCACATAGCATAGTGCCTACAGTTAACAATACTGTATTGTACACCTAAAAACTTGCTAAGAGGGTTGATCTTAAGTGTTCTTATCACAAATAATAATAATAACAATAATAAAAGAACAAGAAGGAACCTTTAGAGATGATGGATAGCTTTATGGCATTGATTGTGACAGTGATTTCATAGGCATATACTTATCTTCAAACTCATTAAGTTATATACATTAAATATGCATAGTTTTTTGTATAGCAATAATGCCTCAATACAGTGAATATATATAGTTGAGAAAAAATAGTTCTAATATCTCAAGTAGTTTAAATAGAAAACACTTCTCTAATTCCAACCCACTTTTCTGCTGAAGCCTATTTCTCACCAGCTCCTCCTTCACACTCCAGAAGCAGCCATATTAAACGTCGTTTGGATTCTTACATACGGTAAGCTCTCTTTCTCTTCAGAGCCTTTATGTATGTTCTTCTTGAAGCACTTATTTCTGCCTTCATCTGGCTAACTCCCACTCATGTTTCATGTATCAGACATATCTTGTTTCAAGAAGCCTTCCCTCTCTCCAAAGGAGGTGCCACTCGTATGAGTTCCCTAAGAATTCTACTTCCCATGTCAGCATGGCAACAATACCATAGCTCTTCACTCTGTTATCCAATCCATGATAGACAGAGGCAGCACTTATTTAGTTCACTGCCATGTAACACAGGACTGATATGTACTGGCTGCTCAAGAAAAATTTGTGGAATGAATGAATAATTGAATAAGTGAATGGGCAACTAAATGTCCTGGTTGACCTAGCAGACTGTAAGTTTACAGAATAAAGAATTTGGTGTCTGAATCTTTGTCTCCTTCATAGCATCTGGACTAGTTCCTTGAGTGTAAGCACTATCAGTGATGATTGGGTAAAAGAAGAGGTAGATAAGTATAGAAATAGATGAAGTGTGGAGTGTGGTAACAGGACACGGAGCCAAATACTTAGATGTAGTTATAGTATTTGAAAAAGCTAGATAGCCAGGCGCAGTGGCTCACCCCTGTAATCCCAGCACTTTGGGAGGCCAAGGCAGGAGGATCACTTGAGACCAGGAGTTCAAGACCAGTACTGGCAATGTGGCTAAACCCTGCCTGTACAAAAAAGTCTGTAGGTATGGTGGCACACACTTGTAGTCCCAGTTACTCAGAAGGTTGAGGTGAGAGGATCACCTGAGTTTGGGAGGTCCAGGCAGTGAGCCATGATCATGCCACTGCACTCCAGCCTGGGTGGTAAGACGCTGTCTCACAAAAATAAGAAGGAAGAAGAAGGAAGAGAAGAAGAGGAAAAAGAAGAAGAGAAGAAGGAGGAGGAGAAGACAGAAGAAGAAGGAGAAGGAGAAGGAGAAGAAAGAAGGAGAAGAAGAAGGAGGAGGAGGAGGAGGGAGGGGAAGGAGGAGGGGAGAAGCTAATTATAAAGCTCTTATATTTGCTAAGACAAAGAAAACAGATAAACATGGAGAAAAAAATACTCTGTGACAGAAAATCACTGACACTGGACCATACAAGGAAAGCAATGGAAAATATCTATAATAGAAAATGGAAAACAAAATTTGATAGTTATTCCATCATCTGGAAGCTCAGGATTAGAAAACACTAAATCTTACTAGAAAAATATTCCTAGAAGGTGGATAGGAAGAAATATTCCCAATAGAAGCAGCACTCATATTAATAAAAGAAATGGCAATATCACATTGCATCTATGTAAAAAAAAAAATAGACATCACACAAGAGTATTCAGACATTGCCTTCAGCTGTGGCTGCCATCTGGTAGGTCACAGTGTGGGAAAAAAGCAGAGCTGTGACACAGGGGAATAAGTCATGGGCTTGGGAAATGTAAAATCAGAATTCAGTTATTGACTATGGTTGCTGATTTGCTATATGAACTTGAACATGCTGAATGCTTTAGTTCCTCATCTAAGAATGGGGGCTAATAAAATCTTCAGTAAGACAAGCAACGATGGATGAATGTCTGTGAATACTGAAAGCTTTTTGGACATATTCCTATTTCAAGGCAAATTCAGACACTGTTTTTCCCCAGTCTCAGTTTTTCCCTGCATTCAAATATGGCTAAACTTCCTGTTATTTTGCAGTTTCATGAAGTCTGTGTATTATATAAAATTGCATTTCCCAAGCTGCTGAGTACAGTGATTATTCCTGCCTTCCATGAGAAATTCTGCAGATAACAGAAATAAATGGAATTGAGCAGCTGCTAGCTTTCCCATTTTTTAAAAACAATTATGAATGGTTTCATTTTGTGTATTATTTGCTGTTCTTACATTCTTTTTTCTTGCAGCCAAGAAATAAAGACTTTCTGTTATAAGCCTATAGAGATTAAGAATTTAATTAAGAAACAGCAGAACTTGTAGTTGGCACAACCCCCAGCAAAGACGGAAAAAAAAAAAAAAAAAAAAAAAAACCACCATTGAGCAGGAAAGCCAATTGCAACAAGTAACCATCCCCAAAAATGCAGCACAAAAGAAACCTGGAGAGAAAAATCCGGCATACTGGAGAGATCACTCAACCCTCAGGGGGAATGCAGAAAAAGAAACAGGCAAATGTAGCTGATATGCAACATGGGAAGATAAACATGAGTTTCCCATATACCTCTGGCAACTATGCAATTATCTCAGGCTCCATTGCTACTCAGGTGGGTAAGTCTTGCAGAGTGTTTACTTTCGACCAAGTAGAACTTTTCAATAGTGGCTTTGCTCATGTGATTCCAATAGGCTAAAACACCATTTCTTTCCATTTCCTTTTCCCAATTTATTCAGCACTTTGGCAGAGATGTCTTAAACCCTTTCCTAGTGAAAGATTTGCCCTTATATCTAAAATAGAATACAAATCTCATTATATCACAATTATTTAGTTTCCACTCTCCAGCCTTATGTGACATTCTTGGGAATGGGGATCTTACTCTCCTTCATCTCTGCACTGTTCCTTGCCCAGGGTTCCAGGCACATAGTAGATGCTTTATAAATGAACAACCTCTCAGCCTTTGGATAGAAGTTCCATTTTTAAAAAGAGATAAATGTGTGACTGAGTGCAATACATCATCATTACCTGACATAAGACTAAGTACATTTCCTTTTCTTCAGGAACTTCATCAGTGTTAATGGAAGCTTGCACACTGTCTCCTTCAGAATTCACAACTAGCTGTTCTCCCCTAATATTACTATAAAGTCAGAATAATAAAAGCATCTTACATCATAGGCCTGGCATTGGATTAGCTCCTTGGCGCGTTTTCCATATAAAGGCCAATGAAGGGCCGGGCGTGGTGGCTCATGCCTGTAATCCCAGCCCTTTGAGAGGCCGAGGCGGGTTGATCATGAGGTCAGGAGATCGAGACCATCCTGGCTAACACAGTGAAACCCCGTTTCTACTAAAAATACAAAAAATTAGCCAGGCGGGGTGGTGGGCGCCTGTAGTCCCAGCTACTGGGGAGGCTGAGCCAGGAGAATGGCGTGAACCCGGGGGGCGGAGCTTGCAGTGAGCTGAGATTGCGCCACTGCACTCCAGCCTGGAGCCAGACACTCCGTCTCAAAAAAAAAAAAAAAAAAAAAAAAGCCAATGAAGAAAAGTCAATAGTGATTATTAACTAGATGTTCCGGCATCTCCTTTCCACAAAGTGACCTGATTTTCAGGGAACTAAAGATGCTGACTTTTTAGAAAGATTTCAAGTACTCTCATCTAAAGACAAGAATCTGGGGAAGGGGCACGTCCCTTATTGAAGTAGTACAGTGCTGTGTTTTTGTATCAGACCCACAACTCTTAACAAATAAATGGGAAATCTAGAGATAAATTTCTAGAAAAAAATCTGCTTGGGCTGTGCTAAAATAATCTAGGCGATTTTAAATTGAAGCTACCAGATTCATTACATTTTTCAGCCAAGTCACTAATAACAGTACACAATGCCAAATGCTGACTTGTAAAAATGATGCTCATTTATTAAATTATACCCATGAAATAACACCCTAGTTTTCATTTTTAATAAATGACCAATTACACTGGCAACTTATCAAAATTATATCTTGTCACATTTCATGGATATTGAGATACAATTTTATAGAAGTAAAGCAAAGATTTTTTTCCTTGTTTTTTTCTTTTTTACATTTTTCTTACTTTATTATCTCCACAAAATGCTTCATTTTGTTTCATGCCTGGTGTTATTTGGGCTTCATTGCTGTCTGTGAGGTAATAGTGAGCAACAGTTTACTCAGATTTCAGCTGATGTTTAAACTAGTAGTTAGTTTGCTGCTTCTCCCAGGGAATTTCTGGAGAAAAGGAATTTCTCCAGAACATTTTAAAAGACTTAGTTGTCAAAGCAGGTGCAGAGGACTGACGCTCATGCTTAAGAAATTAACTTATATGGGCACTGGTTTCCTAGAGAGGTGCTAGAAAGGCACAGAGATGTCATGAAAGGAAGGACTGAAGCCCACATCCCCCCAAAATTCTGCTTACTTTATCATCTAGGGACATAATCTACAATGACAGAGTGTGCTCTGTGGTTGAGGGGATGCCTGAGGTATATGAGTTAAGGGAAAGCACAATAACACTTTGACTATCATGTCAAGGGTAATGTTGAAAGCAGTCATCTCTAAATTTTTTTATCAGTCCACAACTTGGCTAACCTGTGTATGCCCTCTCAAATTATTTGCACACATGAGCAGTTAGACAATTTCATTGAGGACGATGGCTTTGATATGTGTATATATAATGCATATATACTGCAATTAGTCATAATAAACCCTGGAAAGTAGAACTTAGGGACAGGAATCATAAAACAGAACACATACATTGTCTGAACTTTTGCAAAAAGCAAATATTTTCATAAGAAATAAAAATTAATTATAGTAGTCATAGTCTTTTTTGTTTAAAAATAATAGACTGTTTCCTAATTAAACAATTACACATTTTTAATTGTAAAATGTTTGAAAATACATATATTTACCTAGTCTTAACTACTACCTAGAAATAATCACCAAAAACATTATTTTGTATATTATACTTCCCTTTCCTAGTCTAATGAAACTTTCTGCAAAACTCCTATCATATCACAAATACTATTTTCCAGATGCCATATCATATCATAGATATCCCTTCATGTCATTAGATGTGAAGTTCCCCTTGCAGGCTTTACAATCTTTTGTTTAATCCCTCTACGGAGGCCCACTTAACTAGATTCTATTTTTCTCCATTATAAACAAGGCTCTGTAGAACATCTTGTTAGATAAATATTTGTCTTCATCCTTAATTAGTTAATTAAGGAAGATTCGTAGGAGTGTGACTCGGGCAGGCCAGTGAGAGTGCTTACTTTTAGAGATCTTAGTAAGTACTGTTTATTTTTTCTCCAGAAAAGCATGACCATATACTTTTGTTTCTACTTAATGTGGCCATTTCATTGGCTGTTTTTTTCATTATTTGTATTGATATTACATTTAAAAATTACTTTTGTTTGTGAGTAGCAAGAAATGGTGAAGAGTTTAAATTTCTTCATATTTTGCAGATGCTCAGCAAGCCCACCTTCTACGTATATACTAATCCCAAATGAATTGATTTTTAAACATTGCTATGAATCTTAATATGCAAAAATACCATAATTAATTTAATTTTTATATATTTGATTATTACAGAATTTGACGTTTTCCATGTGTTTATGGTACATTTGTATTTCTTCTTTTGCAAATTTCGGTGTGCTATTTGCCTATTATATTTATCTATTAGAATGTTGATCTTTTTCTTATTGACAAAGGTCCTATATAATGCAACTATTCACCTTTTAATTGTGTGTATAGAATTTTTATGAGAAAAAGTCTTGTTGTTAAGTATACATAATTTCCCTATTAATTTGCAGCATATTTTTTATAATATACTAACGTATAGATTCATCATATACCAAACATACATGGTTCTATTTCTAGACTTTATGATGTATTTTATTTTTTGCTTCTTTCATAGTAATACCACTCTATTCTAAATATTTTAGAATTATATGTTTTACTATCTATTAGTACAAATCCCAGTACTTTATTATATACTTAAAGTTTGGGGTTATTCTTGCTCATTTACTATTTCAAATAAATTTTTAAATCATTTTGTGACGAATACCCTCTGCCAAAGCCATATTAAAATGTCAATTGGGATTACATTATATTATGAAATAATTTCAACAGAATTGATATTAGTATAATATAGAGGCTTCATTTCTAATAATACATAATGCTTTTTCATTTATCCAAGTCAACTTTTATATCATTTACTAAAGTTTGCAGTCTTTGACTTCTGCAAAAAGTCCCACCACTTTAAAAAAAAAAGTCATTGAAAAGCTACTTGTACATGAATTTTACATTGTCAGTGAAAATAACTTACTTTACAAACATAATTTGACATCATTGCCATCATTGCCATCATTAGGGTATGCACTGATGGTAGAAAGATGAGTAAAAACTTGATTTTGCTTTCTATCCTGAATAATTTTTTTAAGGTAAAGGAAAAAAAGAGAAGATAAACATTCAATTTGTAAATCAAGTGTGCTAAATGTTATAACAGACATAAAAGCAAAATGCTGAGAGAATAGAGAGGAAGGTCCTCAGGTTAGTTAAAAAAACCAAACTGCTGATGTAGCCCTATGAATAATCTACTTCTTCCAAAGTATTTAGAAAATATTCTATATTTATAACAAAAACTGATGGAAAACCATGATGTTGCAATGCAAGTATATTAAGGAAGGAGTTCATAATTATGGTAAACAGGATTTTCATTTATTGTGAAAATCTAATATATGTGGAAATACAGTTTTAATTAGACCCAAATATGAGAGAATTAGGAAGAAACATCTTCAGAGATTCTAAGATTGAGATCTCCACTGCTGCACCAAAATTCATATTGGTATGATTTTACTTTTATGGCTAACATTGTGATTATATATATCAGTCAAAACTAATGTCAAATTCGGAATTACAAATATAATGAAGAGGAATGGAGAAGAGAAGGGGCAGGTAGTAGATTTTAATTAAGGCAATTAACCAAGCATTAGAGGGAAGGGAAAGACGAAAAAATATTGAGAAGAAATATTTGTGAATTGTAGAAGATTGTGCAGGAAAAAAGATGTGCTCATAAGATACACTTATACTTACTGTTTATTAATATCAGTAATCTCTTCAATGTTATGGCTTACAAAGTGTTCTCCCTTGTTGCATCTCACCTTGTTCTCTCTGTAACTTAATAAAGTAGTTATTATTGTGACCATTAAAAAAATCCAAAACTCAGATTCAAGATAATGTGACATTGCATACCCAACATCTCTTACTGAGTAAATGATAAAGTCAGGTCTCAGATCCGGATACGTGTTTCCAAGTCTAGTGGTTTCCTCACTGTCTCATTGCAGCCTTTATTCTTGGGAATGTTGAGCTCTCAGAGTAATAGAAGAATTATATGAACCCCTAATTCCAATAAGTCCATTGACTTTTCTTCTGTACCAATATTATTTTACACATTTATAATACCTGATTATTTTTTGCACTTGATATTCCCATAACTCCTTGGCACACAATAAATGTCCAAGTGCCATTCCACTTAATAACTGTATGTTTCTCCATGTCTAGATCTGTTAAAGTACTATGTGCAAAACCAAACTAATTTTAGGAGAATTATTGCCTAATTTCTGGAATTATTGAATTATTAATTATTGTCTGATCAGAAACATTGAGAATGAAATATTTTGATAGCTATTTTGGTCTTCTGATTAATTTGCCAGCATCACAGAAAAAGGCTCTGTGCTTACTGAGGATAAAAAATTGTTTCAATTTCTCTCCTTGGTATGTAGCTC
The DNA here is from genome assembly GCF_043159975.1 of Macaca nemestrina. Taxonomy (NCBI): domain Eukaryota; kingdom Metazoa; phylum Chordata; class Mammalia; order Primates; family Cercopithecidae; genus Macaca; species Macaca nemestrina. The sequence goes on along the minus strand of NC_092127.1, from coordinate 65,158,156 downwards.
CATATCTGGCACATAATACACATGCAATAATTGTTGAGTGAGTGGATATATGAATGAGTGATAGATGTCAGAAGACTATAGTTACATTAATTTGTAATTATGGCTAAAGCATTAGTGATAGTCTACTTAGAATCACATTACTCTTTTCTATGATGACAATCTCTAGGTATTAAAACAAAGTGCTTGGTGAAGTGGATGGGTGGACGGTGAAGTGCTAAGGAACCCAGAATCTGGATCTCATTTTCCGACATTTTCACTGGATGAAATAAGTTTAAACAGGAGTCCTTCCCTGCCTGTCTCACTGGGGCTTTGGCTTCCTAATTTAAGGTGAATGACTATTTATGTCATGCAAATCTTTCCACAAATGTACACTTTTATTGCCAGGACAATGATTAATTTAAGTAAGGAAAATTCTTAAATTGGAATATATGCTTTTGATCTTAAAAACTAAAATGAACTACATAACCCTAAACTTCTTATCAAAAAAGTAAAACCATCTTAAACTAGTTATGATCACTAAAATAAATGTTAACCTATCAAGTTCTGACAATTCTGATCAATATTTTCTGACTCAGATTTTATAAAGTGAATCTTTCTTTCTACACTCCTACTGCCAAGCTGGTTTTTGTTATGGCCAAGGATACAGAAATGTACATGAATATTTTGGATATTTAAGTTACAATAAACATACCAAAAAAAAAGAACTTTTCTAGGTGTAATGTATTGATTTTCCCTTAAAAGAGAAGCAGAAACCTCCATGAGTCTGTATAATTTCACACATCTTCACCCCCTGGTTTCTATGTTTAATTCAGGATATGTGTGGGGATAGCAAAGCCTGAAGGAACATGCTGCCTAAATCCTCACCCTGCAGTCCTAAAGCCCTGGTGAATTTTGAGTTAGCTTTCTTTATGTCCCTAATGGCTAAATTTTAAAAAAGAAAAAAGACAAGGAAAAAGCTCTGCCCTGCAATTTATTTTCCCTTCATTCCGCTTTTCTTGCCACCCTGATTCCCATTTTCCTAATCTTTTCCTGCACAATAAAAAGTTGATGAAAACACAAAAGGACACAAGACAGAAAACCTAAGCAGTATCTGCTTTCCTTCTCCATAGACTGCAGAACAGGATGCATAGGGAAATTAATGTCGGTTAACCCATGTGATTATAGCTTTTGGGAAGCTGTAGCCTGGAAACAAATCACTTCCCCTAAATGAAATGTGAGAAGATTCCACCCAGAGACAAAATGCAACCATTAGAATGGCAAGGAGCACAAGGGTGTCTGGGGTGAAGCCTGTCCAGAATCCTTAATGTGTCTGAAAAGCCCCAGTGCTGTGCAGCAGCCTGAGTCTGGCTAACCTGGAAGAAGTATTAAAACCTACATTTGAAGCTCTGAGAAATCACCGTTTGGATATGACATTGTTTAAAGCATTTTCTTTCTGCGATGTAGTTTAAAAAGAGCTGGTAAACCACAAGTAGCAAATCATAAATGAAAGTTACAAGCAGAGCACAATTTAGAGTCAGGCCATTCTGGTAAGAATTTACATAGAAAAAAACAGAGTTCATCAAAATTCAGATGGATGAATGGATGCATTAACATGAGCTCTTAAAGACAAAATTCTTCTGATTTTTCAATTAGTGCTTTCACTCAGAATTAAATCTATTGTGAGAATAAATATCATACTCCTAGAACTCCATTAACATTATGATGCATGAATGATCGAGCCGGAGAAAAGCATGGTAACTTTGCATTTTATTAAAGAGTAAAAGTTCTTTCTTACTTAATCTAAACTGTTATTTAACTGAAGGGAATTAGCAATTTTCTTCATGTCTCCCTACCGAGAACCAGAAAACACAACAATTAAAAGTTAAGAAACAGCAAAATCTGCATCATCTCCCAAATTAGTTGAAAAACTGTCACATGCTACTGATAGGTTTATTCCTTATCAAGGGCAGAAAGAACTCTCGAGGCGTCCAACAGCTAGAAAGTGGACAGGAGCAGTGACAGCACCCCTCAGTAAGATGGCTGCTGGAGTGAAGGTGACTGGACAGGACGTGTGAGTTACTGAAGTCCTTAGGGCCCTGCCATTATGACTGTGCACTCTAGTCACCTCTGAAGAAGAACTAATGGAAATGTCCAGTATTAGACCTGTGGGATATACACAATGCTGTTCCAGACCAGAGATCAGCAAGTATTTTCTGTTCAGAGCCAGGTAATAAATGTTTTAGGCTTTTCAATTCATATGGTCTCTATCATGATGGTCTACCTCTGCCACAGACAATACAGAAATGAATGAATGTGGTTATGTTCCAACAACATTTTCTTTAGAAAACCAGATGGCAGAACAGATTTAGCCCAGTTTGACAATGCCTGTTCTAGACTGTTCTGTATGGAAGGAGTTTCATAGTGCTACTGATGAAGATTCTCAGAATTTCCTCCATGTAACATAAAGAACCGAACAAGGAAAGTCTGCAGAAATAAATACTTGTACTAAAGACAGCATGAATGAATACAGAGATCAGAAATTAGTGATACAGAGAGCTACAGCATCTAAGTCATTTCCAAATTTTTGAGCAGAGAATATGAATATTCTGTAATGATTAGTAAGGTCTTTAAAGCAAGACGCCACCATCTTAGGCTCCTTGTAACAACAAATTTGCATGCACAGAGGACTCTTTATATTTTCCCTTACCCATCCCCTCAATGTCACTGATTGAAGTTTATCATTAGTTTAGATTCAGAATGATTAAGAGACAGGAAAGGACATTCTCCAACATTCATTGTTCATTGTCTGTAACATATAATGAAATATAGGTCTTATTAGAGAGTTTCTATTTAGTTATTCCCATTTTGCTATTTTTTTAGATGCTGAGTTTAAGAAGCCCTTCATATGTTGTTAAACACACCCATGACTAAGGCGTATCTTACCCACCTAATACAGGCAAGATTTAAAAGCCCCAAATTGCCTGAAGGGAACAAGTGTCTTTTAAATTGTTCACTACTGTTTCACTGTCCTCCTCATATAGCTCATATTCATGACTCACCACCATAACTACTTTCATGGAACCATCCTTGCTAATCCCTCTTTCTTATGGATACACTCCGGAAAACACTATAGCAATTCAATCCAATCATTTGCTTATTCTACAACTGCACATATTAAATAGCAGGACATGGCTAGAGAAACTTTTGCATTTCAATTCTACTTCCTTCGAACTTAAAACCAAAATCTAAAATATGCCCTTAAATCTGTGAGACAGGTTGCCGACCTAGTAATCTCACTCTTTTACTCTCCAAAACAATGATTTTTTTTCTGTGTGCACCTAAAAATATCCAACATGTCTCCCACCTTCACTAACAAGTGGTGACCTTATTATATACATAAAAAGAGGCAAACATATGACAACTGCTTTATCTTTTAATAATAACCCCTCCCTACCCAGGTCTGTGGCAACAGACCTAATTTATCCTCTCTCCTGTTAGGAGCAAACGAATAGTTCCTTCCTCTATCTAATCAACACCACCACTTGTGACCTAGATCAAGCCTCCTCTAGCCTTTTTAAGGACTTTGATCCTTCAATTTTCTCATTATACTGCATCAGCATTTTTTCTTTCTCTTTTGTATCTTTTCCATTACATAAACTTGCCTTATTATCACCCAACTTAACCTTCCCTATAGCCTATTAAGATGCAATTTCCCACAGCAAAACTCATCAAAATGTTGTCTACAACATTCTCATCTTCCGTCAACATCTAGCCCAATGTCTAATCCTTAGTGAATACATGTCAACTATTTATCAAATAAATAATGAATAACACCCCTCCTCTAGGGTTCACAGCATAATACAGTATCTCATGCACATCTTAATTACAGTATTTATTATCATCTATTATTAGAGACTCCCTTCTGGGTTATGAGCTCATAGAGAAGGAAGTGGTATATGCTTCATCTTTGTGTTCTAGAACCTAGCCCAAGACCTGACACATGTTGGGTTATTAATACATGCTAAAGGAAGGAAAGAAGGAATGGAGAAAGGAAGAGAAGAAGGGGCTTATAATATACTGCTATTAGGTAAAATATGCACTACAAATGTTTTTTCACCATACAAAACGTAAGAGAAATACAGCTAGAACTACTTTGAAACTCCTACCTGGTCCAGTGTGACGATGATATGTAAAGGATTAATAGAAAACTGATAGATTAGGAAATCATATCAAAATCCAGCAATATAGAAATCTATATACAAGGTTGGACCCAAAGTTTAGGCAATACCTAGAAGGAGATGGTCCTGTGAACAAATACAAACTCAAAAGTGATATGTAAGTATGCAGGCTGCCTTTTAAAAAATCCCTGGGCATAGATTAATTCTGCTCTACTTCCAGTACAATGCATGGATTACCGTAGAAGCAGTTGCAATTTTAAGAGCAAACGGCCCAGGAATTAGGCATAATACAAGCATGAAAAGTTACCAATCCACATTATCTTGTAATGGAAGCAAGTTGATAGTTTTAATTTTATGCATGAGTGATATTATTTTCTAAAAGTGACCACAGAATTTGAATAATATTTTTTGGTGGGTGATGCATAGTTGTTCTTTCTATATGATTGCATTTACAATTAAGTATTCTCTCCCATTCTGCTTTTCTTCTTCTTTCTCCTCCTCCATTTTTCTAACAGATCAATATGATGAAGTTAAGCAGAGTTTTGAGTTCCACTTTATGGTTATGCAGAGTTCCATCACGTACCTTATCTGACAAATACCTGCTGAAACTCAAAAGATGCATGACTTTCCAGGCATTAGCCTCCCATGGGATGGCTTTCCTTGAAAGAACTTTCTGGGCCCTATAAAGACCATGGACAAGAGAAAAGGGAAAGGGAAACACCTCCAGCTAAGCTACTGGAACTCTCACTCAACCTAGCATCTGTAATGATAAGCAGGGGTTTTAGCAAGGCTACCACCTGTGTTTGAATCCTGGCTCTAGAATTTTTTCATGACATTGGTCAAGTTATTTAATTTCTTTTGGTAACTTTCTCATCAGTAAAATAGGAATAATAAATAATAGGTTCTATTTTGTAGACATGTTATTAGGATTAGATGATCAAATATTACCAAGTGCTTAGGACCGTACCTAACAAGTGGTATGCAGCACTTCAGTGTTTGTGAAATGTAACAGATATTTATAAGCAGCACAAAGTGGTAGGCTGTTATAAATATTATCCCTGTTAGGCAACAAGTGGACAAGAAAATAAGTGACTCATAAGATCATGCCCAGATTAGGATCATTTATGAATAATAAATGTTGCTATATTCCCAGGTGCTATAATAATACCTGTTAGGTGGTCAATGGATGTTTGTTGTTCTAAAGCAAGTAAATGGTGCTAATAAAAAAAAGTAAACAGAAAGTGAAAATGGATATTTGTTTCATGAATGAGCATGATCCTAGGCCTTAGATTAGGACTATGCTGTCACTATCCAGCCTGAGGCCAGAATTATCATTCGGATAAAATAATTGAAGTGGCATTACATCTAAGAGCAAAGTCCTATAGATGGACGTTAGGACTAGGTAATTGGAATTTGTGGTAGGTGCCTGTGTCTCAGGGGATTCCTGACAAACCAGACAGGCCCAGGACAAGAGACAGATGGGATCAAAGATGGAAACCAGTCAGGACGAAATGAGGTCTGGATGAGTTGTGGTCGGTAACAGACATAAAATAGTACAGTCTCAGCATTTATAGGAACTAAAAAGGTTATTGAAGAGTTTGTTTTTCCTTGTTCCTAAGATCATGTCTACATATCCAAAAATGTGGATGTGCCTTCCTGATTCAATTCTTTCTACAGAGGGGAACAACGCCCTCCCAATGCAATAGAATTTATTTTCAGATAATTTTAATCAGTAGATTGTTTTTTAATATGTTAAACTCTAACTCCATATATTTGATTAACCCATTTTTCTTAGGTCTGCCCTCTAAAGCTTCATAATATAGCACATATGCAATTATTTTTCACATATATGAAACCACAAATACAGCTACCTTATTTCCTAGAAATCTTCTCTCCTCTAGGGAAATTACTTCCAGTTTCTTTCACAGTTCTTCATAAACATGGCTTTTTTGCTGTCCCTTTACGTTTCCCATCACTGTCTTCTGGATAGTTGGTAATGTCCCTAGCAAAATGTGGAGTCCAGAACCGAAACTATTAAAAAGGATAAAACTAAGCAGTAGTGCCAAAAATGTCAGGGGTTATCTCCATATACATGGACCATCTATATGTATTAACAAAAACTATTTGCATTAGATCAAGGCCAACACAACTTTTCATAAATGGCCAGATAGTAAATAGTTTTTTGCTTTTTGGTCCTCAAATTCCTCTTGAAATATGTAATTCTGTTAAAGCATGAGAGCAGACTTAGGCATGCTGTAAATGAGTAAGTACAACTATGTTTCAATACCATTTCGTTTATCAACAGACAGTGGGATTTAATTTGGTAACTCCTGTATAAGAGCACTCATATTCTTTCCGTCAGCTAAAGTTTCTAGGCTTTCTTCATATCATGTTTCTAAGCTATAGACCTCTAGTGTTTACTTGAAAAGGACTATGTCTACCCTTATTAAAATTTTATAATTAGATTTAGCCTGTACATCTAATGTGCTATGATAGTTTTGAATCTGATTTTATTAGTCATTATACATAAAAGCGCCTCTTCTCTACATCATGCCATCTGCATATTGGTAAATATATACTTTCTTAATTCTAATGCAAGCTATTGACAAAAATGTCAAATGGGACACGACCAAGAAAAGAACCTTTGCATCCAAACTCCAAGTTAACAGAAATCCATTAATAGGCATCCTTTGGATGGCCTCTAACCAGCTAGTATGGATTAATTTTACCACCTAGCCTGCATTTTCACATCATATTCATAAGAGTGAGAAACTGTCAAATATCTCCATGGAGGGCAAAAGCAGTATCTATATGACTTTTCCAATGTTATGAATTATTACCTGAACAAAAATATCTAAACTGAAATCTTTCTGTGAAACCTAGTATGAAGTTTCTCAGTGTTCTGAGCCTGCACGATTTTCAGTTTTCCCTATCCACTTCAGACAAAACAAGTGCAATGTCTGAACTTTTATGAAGTCAAATTGCAGCTTATACCATGAAGAGGTTTCTAAAATGTATGTGCAATTGGAATGGATTGTGTCACCAGGAAGTGTGGTTTCCAGTCACTGAATCTATTCAGAAGATGAATGACAAAATTTAAGGATATAAGAGCAAGTTTTGTATTAAATAAAATAGCGGAATAGATGACAAGACTGTGCGTATCTCTGACAATCTATGAATCAAAAAGTTTGTTCCACCAAATAATCATCAAGAGCTTAGCAGAGAAACAGCTGCTTGTCTTCCCACTGATATCTTTTAGCTGGAAGGGAGGTAAAATATATAGCAGATAGCTATAGCACATACCTCACTTTCATTATCAGTCCCTTGTTATCTGCTGCTCCTGCGATTGTACTGGCAATGGCTCCAAAAGACAGGATACAGAATGAGATTGAATTTCAGACAGCCTGAAAGTCATGAAACATTTATTTCTACACAGGAAAAGGGGAATTGGAATGACTCTCATTTGAAATCTAGTCATTTAAGTTACGCCCTTAGCCTCAATAGGGTCAGCCCACAAAGGATTCCAGGTACCCCACCCCTCTATTTTGTCTGGTATATTTCCCTAGTCATAATTTGTATCAAGAATATTGCAGTATCTTAATTAACAGCACTATTGCCTGCATTGTCTGTAACATTTTGAGGTAAGAAGGCGGACTGAGGCAAAACCTTCATTAAACTTTAAAAGGCTGGCTTATGATTATGTATAAGAATTGAATTTAGATAATTACTTCTCAAAGCCATTTTCATCAGAACCCATTCATTGGGTAATAATTGCTTTTTCTAAATGCAAAAGAAACACAAAAATACAATCACTATTTAAACCTTGAAATTATGATAACATTCAAAGACAATACAGTAACTTGATTAAAATACAATCATGAATATAGTTTTATCAGAATTTCTAAATAAAAAATCCCTGCTTGATTGCCTAATGTTTTCGAATTCATGTGGGGTGCCAGACATTTGGCAGCATATGCTTGATCACATTATTTCTACTATCCATGAAAAATCATGGTATACATTTCCTGGTGAGTAAAATCATATTTACATTTTTTCTTTAGTATTTCCTTCTCCTGCCACCGGAAGTGTTTACATCAAGGCCCTTCAGTATTGCCACAGATCAGAGAAGTCATAACCATAAAGTTCATTCACAGAGTTTGGGGTTATGAAGCTTGTTATAATAACAATCATGGAGTGTGGAACAAGGAAGAAACCAAAGTGGAGTGAGGGCACGGTATAGTTTCTCTCCTGATTTTGCCATATTTTTGCCAGCAAATCACAATTCCTCTTTGAAAATGACAAACTGCATTTTGTGAGCATTTTTTAATCCTGTCTATTCAGAATAATATTACTGAACTTTGGGAAAACTGTTTTTCCCTATCTGTAATCACGTGGCCAGGTAGAGGTTTCCAGACACAGTTCCACTCCTACTTTTATCTGACCACTCAGCTGGAACAATCAAAGGACTGCACACTCTCATCCTAGTAATTGCACAGAACATGCATAGATCATCCAGGTTTTGCCAACTGAATTTATCCCAGGACTTTCTTAATTAGAAGCTAGTTCTTCAAAAAAAGACTGGAGGTTAGAACTGGAAGCCATGAATTATCCTGAGTAGGGAATGGTATCAGTTAAGATGCTCTTGGTTACAGTTCAAAGGAAAAACTAAACTCGAATTTTTTTTTTTTTTTTGAGACGGGGTCTCGCTCTGTCGCCCAAGCTGGAGTGCAGTGGCGCGATCCTGGCTCACTGAAAGCTCCGCCTCCTGGGTTCACGCCATTCTCCTGCCTCAGCCTCCCGAGTAGCCCGCGCCCGGCTCATTTTTTGTATTGTTGGAACTGAACTGTCGATTCCCTCCTGGGCAGGGGTCGCCGCGAAGGATCACCGACACGAGATTCACAGCAGAGAGTTATTTATTACTAGCGCGCTAGGGTCCCAAGCTCTAAGTTGGCCCTGGGACCCCTACTGCTTGTTACAGGCTGTTTATATAAGCAAACACAAGTTCAAACACAGCTTATGGCGCGAAATTCAAACAAAGCTTAAGGTGCAAAATGATTGGGTCTAGCTATGGCCTGAGCAAGGTGTCTTATGCTAATTGGTTACAGCAGGACCTTATGAGGTTTTTTTCCTGGAGTTGTTGATTCCGGGAACTTCGAGGCAGGGTGGGACCCCCGGAATTGGCAGGGTGGGACCCCATGAGGTTGTTTCCCGGAATTGGCAGGGTGGGACCCTATCAGGGTGGGTCCCTATCGAGGCAGGGTGGGACCCTATCCAGAGCCACCTGGTGTTAATTTTTTCTATATGAGGCCTAGTTTCATTCCCTCCTCTTTTTGTGTCAGAGGCTCAATCTTGAGCCTCTTCTTCAGTCCTGAGGGTCTGGTATTGTTGGGTCAGAACCATAGCATGTACTATGTTTAATCTATTTCTAATAAGGGTGAGTAAGCGGTTGAGTATGCATGGCCCGAAAGTCAGGATGAGCGTGAGCAGGATGAGGGGTCCTAAGATGGTGGAGATTAGGGTGCTAAGCCAAGGGGATTGGTTGTACCAATTTTCAAACCAATTTTGCTGAGATTCTCTCTCTTTTTTTCTCTTGTCTAATCTCTCTCTTAGTTTTGCCATAGAATCTTTAACTACTCCTGAATGATCTGCATAAAAACAACATTGCTCTTTCAGGGCTGCACAGAGCCCACCCTCTTTCAGAAAGACAATTTCTAGTCCTCGTCGGTTTTGTAATACAACTTCAGACAGAGAAGTCAAGGACTCTTCAAGTTTTGTGATAGATTGTTCTATGGCTCTAAGGTCTTCATCTATGGCTACTCTAAGTTGTTGCAGATGATGGTTACCATGCACTAGGGCTGCTGTCCCGGTCCCAACTCCAGCCGCTACCCCAATTCCTAACATGATGGCGAGGGTGAGGGAGATAGGTTCTCTCTTTGGTCTAGTATGAGTTTTTTGCTCATACCGGAGATCAAAGGAGTCTCCAGAGTGATAGTATACTCGGGGAACAACTTGTACCAACACGCAATAGTGGGTGCCACTGCTAAAAACGGCTGTGGATACACAGGGGGTGAGCCCAGTGTTGCAAGCCCACCAGTCCGTCTCGGAGGGGACCAAATAGTGATTGGAGCTGGGTACTGTCAAGGTTACATTACAAAGATGCTGATGACTAGGGGGCACTTGGCCTATGCAGGTTCCCGACCCAGAAACTTCAGCCAGGGTTAGTTTTCTTTGTTGTTCCCATGCGCATCCAGTAGGATTGGCAGAATTAGTGAAATTATTAGTGGAGGCAATGCCTTCATAGTAAGGGGGGCCTGTTGCCAGACATAGCCAGCAAGAGGAGGTAAATTCTGGCTTTGTCTGGTTTAAAGCGAAATAGGAGCCCTTTATGAGATTTAGGAGCCTGTCACCTATTCCCAGGTCAAGGGGCCCACGGGTGACGTTTTGGGCTGAGGGTGTGTATTTAGAGGAGGTGGAGATTAAAGGCGGGGAAGTGCTTTTAGGAGCTCTTGGTTGGGGCTCTCTTGGTGCAGGAACCAGGGGCTTCCTTGTTTCTGACAAAACTTGGTTTGGTCTTACTGCGACAGGGGCTGTGATAGGGTTGACTATTAATTTGATTTGGATAGGGATTCCATACAGTGGCTTTTGGTATAAATATAGGCCCCATATTAACCCGGATATCCAACGGTTATCAGATTTTGCTGCATCTTCAAACTTGATGCGGACCAGATTGCAAGTTTTTGAATATCGGGTTCTGGTGCAGCGCTGGACAAAGGACATGGTTATGTACCAGGGTTTCGTGGCCTATTTCCATTCTCCATCATTAGTAGTTATACAGGACCAACTAGCGCAAAACAGGGCATCTATTTCTCCACAAGTTTTTCTCATTTCTCCTGTCCTGAATCCGGGACAGGCATAGAACCCGTTCTGGCTTACGGACACCCTTCTAGCCTGTTTTCTCCATTCTCCCCCTTCCATGTCATCTATCTTTGCTATTTTGTCTAGGTTGAAATAGAGGTCAGGGAACCAAGTCCCCATAGGAGCAATTTTTGAGGTTTTATCTAAGACCTCATGAGTACTAAAATCAATTATCTGCCAGGTCAGGTTATATGGCCGGTGGGGGTTATTACTGCCAGCGACGCAGGGAAGCAGGGCTAGTAATAAGCAAGGGGCTAGATACGAGAGAGTCTTATCTTGAGCAGGTCCTTGGAGCGTCGGAGTCTCCATGTCTTAGGTGGTGTTGGTCCGGGCGTCTCTGGAGCAGCCTTGGCGTGGGATGCATGGATCCAAGTGGAGATTCCGTCAACCTTTATGGCTGTGGGCATGGTCAGGAGAACAATGTAGGGTCCTTTCCACCGAGGCTCTAGTCCTTGAGTGCGATGCCGTCTAACGTAGACAGAGTCTCCCACCTGGAAGGGGTGACTGGTCTGTGGATGTCCTGGTTGGTACAGTTCTGCCAAAGGGGCCCAGATTTGGGCCTGTACTGCTTGGAGTCCTTTTAGCCGGGCCTGTAGGTCAGTCTTAGGATCGGAGGGGGAGAAGGAATTAAGCAAGGTTGACAAAGGGGGAGGTCCTCCATAGAGGATTTCATATGGAGTGAGCCCAAAACGGTTAGGCGTATTTCGGGCCCTTAACAGAGCTAAGGATAGGAGGCGTCTCCAATCTTTTAAACCAGTCTCTAAGGTCAATTTAGTAAGGGTCTCTTTTATTGTTCTATTCATTCTTTCTACCTGTCCTGAGCTCTGGGGTCTATAGGCACAATGTAATTTCCAATTAATCCTCAATATCCTGGCGAGCCCCTGACTTACCTGAGAAACGAAGGCCGGCCTGTTATCTGACCTAATTACCTTGGGAAGTCCGAATCTAGGAAAGATTTCTTCCAAAATTTTCTTAGCTACTATGTGTGCCGTTTCTTGCCGGGTGGGATAGGCTTCTACCCATCCTGAAAAGGTATCTACAAACACCAGTAAGTACTTATATCCAGCATAGTGAGGTTTTACTTCAGTGAAGTCTATTTCCCAATAGACTCCTGGGCGGTTACCACGAGTTCGTTTCCCTTCTGGCACTCGGGTAGCCCCAGCGTTTACCTGCTGACAGACTTTACAGGCAGATGTCACTTGTTCTACGAGGGTACTTGCCTTTGGGAATAGAAAGTCAGTTTTTTCAATCAGTAATTTTAGCTTTCGATTACTCAAGTGTGTCCAGGCATGCATTTGCTGGATCATTGCCAGGGCCTCCTTTTGGGGAAGGACTATTTTTCCTCCTTTTTCCCAGTTTTTAGTGTCTTTGTTTTCTATAGCCCCTATGGCTTTTGCTTCTTCCTGGTCTTCTGGGGTATAAGTATGTTCAATAGTTATGTGGCTGGTTTCGTCAGGTTCTGTGGCTAGGGTCAGTACTTCCGCCATGGCGGCTTGCCTGGCCACTTGGTCAGCCTGTCTGTTTCCTACTGCGACTGGATCCTGTCCTTTCTGATGCCCGGGGCAGTGAATTATAGCCACTTCTTGAGGAAGAAAAAGGGCTTTTAATAAGGCAATTATTTCAACTTTGTTCTTGATTTCCTTTCTTTCTGAGGTTAGGAGACCTCTTCTTTCATAGATACTTCTATGAGTATGAGCCGTTGCAAAGGCATACCGGCTATCAGTATAAATGTTAGCTTTCTTTCCCTTGGACAGCTCTAGGGCCTTGGTTAGTGCTATTAACTCAGCCTTCTGTGCAGACGTGCCAGGAGGTAGTGATTGTGCCCAAATGGTGTTGTGGCCATCTACTACCGCCGCTCCCGCCCTCCAGGTACCTGAGTCAAGGTAACTGCTGCCATCTGTGTACCAGGTGTGATCCGCGTCTGGGAGTTCTTGGTCTTTAAGGTCTTCCCGTGTTCCATGGGTCTCAGCCAGTACTTGCCGACAATCGTGTGGGCTTGGTTGGTCTTCTGGTACCGGCAGCAGCGTAGCAGGGTTTAGGGTGACCAGAGGGCCAAACTGGACGCGGTCCGTGTCCAGTAGGAGGGCCTGGTAGTGGGTTAGGCGTGCGTTGGTTATCCACCGGTCCGGGGGCTGCCGCACTATGGCCTCTAGAGCATGTGGGGTAATAACAGTCAGTGGCTGCCCAAGGGTTAACTTAGCAGAGTCCTTGACCAGCATAGCGGTGGCTGCCATGATACGTAGACACGGGGGCCAGCCGGCCGCCACAGGGTCCAGCTTTTTAGACAGGTATGCTACCGGTCTTTTCCAAGGCCCTAATTTTTGGGTCAAGACCCCTTTGGTAATCCCTTGCCTCTCGTCCAGGAAGAGGGTAAAGGGCTTTGAGGTGTCCGGTAACCCAAGGGCCGGGGCAGACAAGAGTGCTTGTTTTAGTGCCTCAAAAGCCAATTGATGCTCTGTCTGCCAGGTGAAAGGGGTGCTCTCCTTGGTGAGTGCATAAAGGGGGGCGGCCAGTTCAGCAAAACCGGGTATCCACAAGCAACACAACCTAGCAGTTCCCAAGAATTCACGTACCTCCCTGGGATTTCGTGGTGGTGGAAGGCGAGCCACTGTCTCTATGCGCCCAGGGGTGAGCCACCTTTTCCCTTCACTCAGGATATACCCCGGATATGTTACCTTGGTCTGACAGAGCTGTGCCTTCTTGGCGGATGCCCGGTATCCTTTTTCACCTAGTGCCTGGAGTAGATGCCTGGTACCTTGTATACAGATTTCCTTTGTAGGAGCAGCCAAGAGGAGGTCATCCACATACTGGAGTAGAGTCACTTCTGGATTTTGGGTCCGGAAGTTGGTCAGGTCTTGATGAAGAGCCTCATCGAAGAGAGTGGGAGAGTTCTTGAATCCTTGGGGAAGCCGGGTCCAGGTCAATTGGCCCGAAATTCCTTTCTCAGGATCTTTCCACTCAAAGGAAAAGAGTTCTTGGCTTTGGGGGTCCAGAGGTAAACAGAAGAAAGCATCTTTTAAATCTAATACTGTATACCAGTTATAGCCTGGTTTTAAGGTGTTGAGTAAGTTGTAAGGATTGGGGACCGTGGGATGGATGTCCGTGGTTCTTTTGTTAATTTCTCTTAAGTCTTGGACAGGCCTGTAATCCTGAGTACCAGGCTTTTTTACTGGCAGAAGAGGAGTGTTCCAGGGCGAGCGACAAAGTCGCAACACTCCGAGTTCTAGAAATTTGTTAATGTGCTGCCGAATTCCTATATGAGCCTCTCGGCTCATGGGATATTGCTTGATAGACACGGGCACCGCTGTGGGCTTTAAATCAATTATGATTGGGGCTTGATACTTAGCTAGCCCGAGTCCTCCCGTTTCCGCCCAAGCTTGGGGAAAGTCTTGCAACCAAACATCGGGGAGGCTAGTGATGACCGGAGCGTCGAAAAGCCGATGCTCATCTTGCAGAGACACAGTTAAAATTTGGATGGGCTGACCGTCCTGATCTAATACTTGGGCCCCAGTCTCGGAGAAGTGGATTTGGGGTCCGAGCTTGGTCAGAAGATCTCGCCCTAGGAGGGGGTAGGGGCATTCAGGTACCACCAAGAAGGAATGTGTCACCATTCCTTGTCCAAGATTAACTGTCCGGTGGTTAGTCCACTTGTGCAATTTTCCCCCTGTTGCCCCCTGGACCCAGGATGTGCGGGAAGACAGGGGCCCGTCTGCCTTTGTCAAAACTGAATGTTGGGCCCCTGTGTCCACCAAGAAGGTGGTGGGATGCCCCCCTACAGAGAGAGTTAGCCAGGGCTCGGGGGAGGCTCCAGAGCCTTGACACCCCTATTCGCTATCTTCACCTAGGGTGAGGACAGCGGCAGGTTTCTTTTGGTCTTTAGGACGCTTGGGGCAATCTTTGATCCAATGTCCCCGTTCTTTGCAGTAGGCACACTGGTCTTTTTCCACTCTTGGCCGCCTCCGCTTCTCTCCCTCTCTCCCTGGTCCTTTCTCTCTCACAACTGCCACCAGGATTTTTGTTAAATGCTTATCCCTCACTCGGTCCCTACGATCCTCTCGCTCCATCTGTTCCTTCGCTAACCTGGCTTCCTTTTCCTCAGGGGTTTCTCTCTTATTATACACTTTTTCTGCCTCCCTAACCAATTCCTGTAATCCATAGGTTTGGATTCCATCTAGCCTTTGGAGTTTTCCTTTGATATCTAATGCAGCTTGGTCTATGAATGCCATAGCTACGGTAGCCTTATGTTCTAGGGCCTCTGGATCGAATGGGGTATACATTCGGAACCCTTCCAGAAGCCTTTCCATGAAGGCTGCCGGGCTTTCGTCCCTTTCCTGAGTTATGGTCCTTACCTTGGCCAAATTTGTGGGGCGCTTTCCTGCCCCTTTGAGACCCGCCAACAGAGCCTGGCGATAGATTCGGAGACTCTCCCTACCTGGTGCCGTTTCATAGTCCCAGTCTGGGCGGGTGAGGGGAAATCCCTCGTCTATTTCATTGGGAAGTTGGGTTGGGAGGCCTCCTGGTCCTGGCACATTTTTCCGGGCCTCCAGGAGGACTCGCTGCCTTTCTTCAGTGGTTAGGAGGACCTGCAAGAGTTGCTGGCAATCATCCCAAGTGGGCTGGTGAGTGAGGAGAATGGATTCTATTAATGAGGTTAGGGCCTGGGGGTCTTGGGAAAAGGAAGGGTTATGGGTTTTCCAGTTGTAGAGGTCAGAGGCAGAGAAGGGCCAGTACTGGACCGTGCGATTGACAGTACGGAGAGGAAAAAGGGAGGATTGCCAAGTGGAAGGGCCATCTGGGTCCTCAGTCTGCCGGGAGGATTGTCAAGTGGAAGGGCCATCTGGGTCCTCAGTCCGCCGCAAGCGGAGACGTGGAGGTGTTGGCGGCGGCGTCCGAGGGGTGAGCTTGGGCGGGGCTGGAGAAGGAGACGGGGTGGAGGGAGGGGCCGAGGGAGAAGTTGGAGAAAGGGTAGGGGCCGAGGAAGAAGTTGGAGAAAGGGTAGGGGCCGAGGCGGTAGAGGAAAGAGCTGGAGACAAGACAGGGGGCAAGGGTGAAGCGTAAGGTGGAGGTCCCAGAAGGGGGTTCTGAGGTGGAAGAGGCAGGGGGTCAAGAAGGAGGAGATCCCTCTGGGGTTCATCTGGGAGGACTGGCTTAGGCGGGTCCGGATTCCGATTCTTTGGGGCTTCTAAGGCAAGGAGGGTAGATTGGGATGGGGAAGGGGAATGGAGGAAGGATTTCACCCAAGAGGGAGGATTTCAGACCAGATCCTCCCAAATAATTATGTAGGCCACCTGGTCCTGGTGTCCGAGTGGCCCAGGATCCATCACTTTTGCTTTAACCTGCAAGATAATTGAGAGGTTAAATGTTCCGTCCCGGGGCCACTCCCCATGGAGGGTTGGCCATTCGGACGAGCAGAATGTTTTCCATCGTCCCTTACGGACTTCTACAGAGAGGTGGTGGGCTCGAGCCCGGATGTCAGGGAAGTGAGTCAGGGTTAGAGACAAAGGAGTAGTCAACGTCTGTCCCATTTCGTCCACGTATAACAAGGACAAAACGAAAGTAACAAAAATAAAGACCAGACAAGTAAGGAGAAGCCGCGCGGCCAGAGAGTGGCGCCACAAGATCACAAAATATTCAGACGGCAGGGGCGACCTGCCTACAGATTTGAGGAGGCTGACTGAGTCGTCAGCCTTCTCCCAGACTACCACCAGGGCGTCCCCCGGGGCGTAAGTGGGAAGGTGCCGGACACGTCTGTCCCCGTTCCCCACTTAATTCAGAAGGAGTACTCCCCAGAGTTCAGAGTTAGCCGGCAAGACAGACAGAACAAAACGAAAGTACCTGGTGGGTCCGTTCAGTCAGCAGTCCGTGGCCCGGGCCAGATGGGTCTCCGCCGGATGGGTCGGGGGTCCTCGGACGACCCCACTTCCCGGCCGACGCACCAAATGTTGGAACCGAACTGTCGATTCCCTCCTGGGCAGGAGTCGCCGTGAAGGATCACCGACACGAGATTCACAGCAGAGAGTTATTTATTACTAGCGCGCTAGGGTCCCAAGCTCTAAGTTGGCCCTGGGACTGCTTGTTACAGGCTGTTTATATAAGCAAACACAAGTTCAAACACAGCTTATGGCGCGAAATTCAAACAAAGCTTAAGGCGCAAAATGATTGGGTCTAGCTATGGCCTGAGCAAGGTGTCTTATGCTAATTGGTTAGAGCAGGACCTTATGAGGTTTTTTTCCTGGAGTTGTTGATTCCGGGAACTTCGAGGCAGGGTGGGACCCCCGGAATTGGCAGGGTGGGACCCCATGAGGTTGTTTCCCGGAATTGGCAGGGTGGGACCCTATCAGGGTGGGTCCCTATCGAGGCAGGGTGGGACCCTATCCAGAGCCACCTGGTGTTAATTTTTTCTATATGAGGCCTAGTTTCAGTATTTTTAGTAGAGACGGGGTTTCACCGTGGTCTCGATCTCCTGACCTTGTGATCCGCCCACCTCGGCCTCCCAAAGTGCTGGGATTACAGGCGTGAGCCAACGCGCCCGGCCTAAACTCGAATTCTTATACATGTAAGTGGCAAATGAAAGGTGACATCAATGGGAATGGCAGAATAAAAACCTCAAATATCCTCTGCTCATTAAAAGCAACAAGAACACCACTGCCATTTTTAAAAATCAACATTTTCAGAACTGTGGGAATCAACCAAAGACTTCCCACAATCTGAGGAGTGTTATTCAAGAAAAATTTCTGAATCTCAGTGACAACAGTGAGCCTGTGGCAATTTAACGTGTCCCATTCCCATCTCTTAGTTCTGCAATAGCCTTAGTTCTCTCCTTAGTTCTGTAATAGCCTTGAAAACCAACAGCCTGCAATTATGGTAAAACCAGCAGCCTAGCAGTCACTGATGAGAGAACAGGGCTAGAGCTTTTTCAAAGTCCTGTTCCCAGATAACCATCACTCCCTGACCTATCTAGAAATTCCTTGGAAAATCCAACTCCAAAGCTTGCGTTTATTGGACCTGAATCAAAGCTCACTCAGCTCTGATCTTTTTCCTGGGGGCATTTTAAAATAATCAGCAGCAGTTGTTTAACACTGCAGTTGCCTGACATGGCAATAACAAACTGGAGAAAACAACATGTGATTAAAGAACTTAAACAAAAAGCCTAGGGATTAAGATATCTAAGGGGAAATTTGAAAAGCTACAACAAATTCTTGGGAATCTAGGAGGCTATGTGCCTGCAATGGGTTATGTGCATGTCAAGGACTATGTGTATACCCCCAAATTATAAAGAAGGCTCTAAGCACTCACCTCTGGCTGACCTTGAGCCTCTGCATGAGCAGGAAATGAAGGGAAAGGCAGAGTTGCAAACCGCCTGCCAGAGCACTGATGCCATGCCCCCACATGCATACAGGGCCACTCAGAAAATAAGAGACTTAAAGAATCTCTGTCCAATCATTAACTGACCATTAAACTCAACATGCAGAGACTTTAGAGCTCACAGTCAATAAAGAATAAGGGCTTCGTTACAGGTAGTTACACATCAGCTGGGAAGGGGAGGGCTCTCCCTTCACCACTAGGAATGTTAGGTGACAGTTTGGCAATTATCACATTGCCTTTCTAAAAAGTGAGAACTTGGCAGCTGGCACCAGGCAGAGGCCATTTCCTGATGGTCCACACCTACTGCATGACTGTTTTAACTGAATGCAGATGCCAGGGAGAAGCAACTTCCTGGACATAAGCATTAAGAGACAAGATGGTGGAGTACGAACTTCTGGGAGCACTCCATTGGAAAAGGGAAGAAAGCCTCAGATGGGCATGCATACAACTTCCTAAACACACTGCATGTGCCCACTTCCCTGGGGTAAGGAGGGCACTGTGCATGCAGGCAGCCCACCCTAAGGGAAGAACCATGGGAAAGGGGCCAGCCTATAAAGTCCTAAGATCAAGGTTAAACACCACCCTTGATCTTAGTGCTCACTTGGGGCTCTTCTATGTGTACTTTCCTTTCCTTTCTTTTCTGTTCTAAAGCCTTTTAAATAAACTACCACTCCGGCTCTGAAACTTGCCTCAGTCTCTTTTTCTGCCTTATGCCCCTCAGTTGAATTCTTTCTTGTGAGGAGGCAAGAACTAAGGTTGCTGCAGACCCATACAGATTCGCTGCCAGTAACAGCTTCAAATGGTTAGTGCAGGAAACCCATTAAACAAACAAACATAACAACAATAAGTAGCAACAACAAAACACACCAATAAGAGAGAATCTAATTTCCAAACTTGCCACACTGTATTATTTCAAATGTCTAGTTTTGAAATAAAAATTATGTGACATGCGAGGAAATAAATAGTAAAAATAACAGAAGTCAACTACTGTTGACTAACAGAGTCCACAGAAACTGTAGATACAAGACATTGTACCTACTAAAAATATTTTAAATCATCTATTTTAAACATGGTTAGTAAATTAAAGAAAACCATGTCTTAAGAACTAAAATAAAATATAAGAACAATGTCTTAGCAAATTGAGATATCAACAAATAACTGCAAATAAAAACAAATGAATGTTTTTTGGTATTGTCATGGATTTTGCATCTATATTAATAAGGGATATATGTCTCCAATTTTCTTATTATGTCTTTTTTGTTACTATTTTCACCTCTTTACTTTTTTGAGATCTATTTCAATTTTCTATTTTATCTTGAGTTTTGGTAGTTTGCATGTTTCCAGGATATCATTTCATCTAGATTATCAAATACATTCACATATAATTGTTCATAGTATTCCCTTGATAATCCTTTCACTAATCAAAAAACATCCTACAGAGTGAAATTCAGGACCAGAAGACTTCACTGACAATTCTATTAAACATTTAAAGAAAAATCAATACCAAATCCTTCACAAACTCATCCGAAAATCTAGAAGAGAAGGGAACATTTTCCAACTCAATCTATGAGGCCAGTATTACTCTGACATAAAAACTCATAACACCAACATTACAAGAAAGAAAACTACAGGCTTATGAATATAGATGCAAAATCTGTGACAAAATATTAACAATCTGAATTCAGCAACACATATAAAGGATTATCCACCATAGCCCAGTGGGATTTATCCCAGGAATGCAAGAATTACTTAAAATATGAAAAGATACTAATGTAGTATACTATATCAATATAATAAAGCACATTAATATAACACAAAACCCAAATGATTATCACAATAGACATAGAAGAAAAGCATTAGAAAATAATCAACTCCCTTTCATAAAAAGAAAATACTCAAAAAACTTGAAATGTGAAGCTCAACTCAATGAAGAATATTTATTAAAAGTCCACAGCTAACATCCTACTTAATTGTAAAAGACTGAAAGTCTTTTCCCTAAAATCAGGCACAATACAAGGATGTCTGCTCTCACCACTTCTAGTGAACATTTTTGGAGGTTCTATCCAGGACAAATAGGCAAAAAAGAAGAAATGAAAGGAATCAAGATTGGAAAGGAAGATGTAAAATTAACTCTATTTATAGATGATCTGAGATACAAAAAAGTCTTAAGGAATCCATCATTATAATAATAAAAACTACTAGAGCCAATAAATGAATTTAGACAATAGAAGATTGTCTAAATGAAATCAATGAAAATCAATTTTATTTATACATTACAATGAATAATCCAAAGATAAAAATTTGAAAAATTATTTATAGTAGAATCTAAAATAGTAAAATATTTAGGAATAATTTAACAAAAGTAGTAGAAAACTTGGACACTGAAAACTACCATAATCATTGTAAGAAATTAAAGAAGACCAAAATAAATGGAAATACTTTCCATCATTATGAATTAGAAGAATTAATATTATTAAGATAGCTATATTAACAAAATTTCCCTACAGATTCAATGCAATCTCAATCAAAACCCCAGATAACTTATAGAAATTGATGAGCGGATCCTAAAATTTAGATGAAAATGCAAGAATAGCCTAAACAATCTTAAAAACAGAGAACAAAATTTGAGAAATCACATTTTCCAAAATTTGTACAATTTCCAAACTTACCACAAAGCCATGAAAATTATGTAGTACTGGCATAAGGACAGATACAGAGATAAATGAAAGGGAATTGAGAGTTCAAGATAATCTCTTACCTTTGTAGATAATTCATTTTGGACAAGGATACAAAGAAATCAAATGGGAAAAGAATTATCTTTCAATAAATTGTGCTGGAACAACTGGATATCCACAAGATAAAGAATAAAACTGGGTCCATACCAAACAGCATATATAAAAATTAACTCAAAATGGATTAGAAACATAAATATAAAAGGTGAACCTATAAAACCCACAGAAAAAATAGCTATAAATCTTGGTAACCTTTAATTAGGCCTTGATTTCTTAGATATGATACCAAAAGCACAAATAATAAAAAGAAAAAATAGATAAATTGGGTTTTATTAAAATTGAAAGCTTTTGTCCTTCAAGGAACACTATAATGAAGGTCAAAGATAATATATAGAATGGGGGAAAATATTTGCAAACCATCTTTCTGATAAGGGACTAGTCTCTAAACTGCATAAAATACTCCTACAACTCAATAACAAAAAGTATCCCAATAAAATGGGGACAAAGGACAAGAACAGACATTTCTCCAAAGAGATAGACAGTAACTAACAAGCACATGAAAAAAGCTCAACATTAGTATCCACAGAAAATGCCAATCAAAACAACAATGAACTATCATTTCAAACTCATTAAGATAGCTAGAATAAAATGGATGGTAAAGAACAGATGCCGGTGAGATTATGAAGAAATTAGAAACTTCATACATTGCTGGTGGGACTGTAAAACAGTGCAGTGGCTTAGAAAATATTCTGGCAGTTCTTTAAAAAGTTAAACATAGAAGTTACTATATGATGTAGCGATTTGACTCTGTCTTATATACCCCTCAAAATGAAAACATATGTCCACTCAGACACATGTATACAAATTTTCATAGCAATGTTATTCATTATTGGCAAAAAGTAGAAACAAATGAAAAGAAACAACAACAACAACAAAAACTCTCATAAACTGATGAATGAAAGTATGGATAGTGGATAAGCAAAAGTGGTGCATCCATACACAGGAACTATTACTTAGCCATAAAAAGGAATGAAGTATTGCTGCATGCTGCAACATGAATGAGCATGGAAACATTATGTTAAGTTAAAAAACAAAAACAAAAACAAAAACAAACAAAAAAACAGACACACACACAAAAACATATTGGATGATTCCATTTGTATGAAAACTCATAGTAGGTACATCTATAGACACAGAAAGTAGATTAGTAATTTTCAGGGGTTGAGAAAAGGGAGGGGGATGGAAAATGACTGCTAATGTGTAAAAAGTTTTTTTTGAGGGATGATGAAACGTCCTGAAATTAGATCATAGGTAATGGTTGTACAATTTTGTGAATACACTACACTGAAGGATATACTTTATGAGGGTGAATTTTATGCTATGTGGATTACAACTCAATAGAAAAAGAAAAACAGTAATATAGAAAAGGCCAATGTCACAGTAGGCTAGTGGTACAATCTAAGGCTCCCTTTGTTGTCAAATGTATGACTTTGATTTCTGATGTCAGGGATAGAGTTAGCATCTCCAGAAGCATACAGATTTTCAAGCAAACCTGGAAGAAGGTGGCATGCACACTGGTGAAGTTACAAACAAGAGTCCACTATACCCTGAAAGACTGAAGAGTACATACAGCTAGACACAGAATGGGACACAGAGAGGGAACCTGAGACTTAGACTGGGCTGCATTCTTTTTTGTGGTTTAGTTATCACTGCCAATAAAGTCTCCCTTTTTCCACTTAAGCCATTGGGTTGGATTTCTGTCATTTGCAAGTGAAAATCTGGACTAATACCTGTATTTAAAGAAAAACAGCACTCAAAATGGCTTAAACTAATATAACACTAAAAATAGGAGTATATTTTATAGTGATGAGTGAAAGTGAAGATACCAGAGTGTTGTATTTCAATAGCATTGGCCAGAAAGTTATTAATGGATAATTTAAGCTCAAATCCTTAATATAATGATTCTGAAACTAGAGAAAAAATCTTGATAGTATCAAAGCTCAAAATGTTCGGGAAGAATATTACTGTGAATTATCAAGCCTGGTTGTTATGAGCAACCTGTGCTTTACTAATCTCTGTGTTTTAATGCAGTGAACAAGCTTTTAAAGTAATGCTACTGAATTACTTTCTAGGCCACAGAATAAAATAGTCCAAACAGATTTTTTTTTCTTCCATATATAAACATGGCTTATATTCAGCTTTTTGAGAAACAAACATTTATTTTCCACTGAGTATTCCTTTCTTTACTAAATAATTCAAATCAGTACAATTTTAATTTTTTTCAGATAATTTTACTAATAATAAAATCAGCCTAAAGAAATTGTGCCAGGAATTTATACTGCATCTCCTCCAGCAGTATACTTACTTACAGGGCCATGGTTATCAAATTCATTAAAATGTGTTTATTAAAATGTGTTTATTAAATGTGTATCTATTAAAATGTGTTTGGGGAGTGAAATTAAATTATTTACTTATAGAATAATTTGTTTTTATGCTACATAGGTACAGTTAATTTTATAGAATAAAATAATTGGATTGAATTGTATACCTCTGGCCTCTAAAGAAAATCCAAAATGTCTTAGTCTGATTAACCTTTCAGTAATAAATGAAAGATTAATATATAGGTATAAAACAGCTTCCTACCTGTAAACAAATAAAGAACAAGTAAAATGCAAGAGGTGAATGAATCATCTTACTTAACAAATAAAAATGCACATGATACACAATTACTGACCTAACTCTAAATGATATCAAAAATAGACACTCACTGATAAATGGATAAATTCTTAGATACATGCAGATACACAAACAACAAAGGCAGATCTGTAGATGATAAAATGTTAGTGACCTATGGAAATTCTTTGTTGTTGCTGTTGTTTTGTTGCTTTGGGGCTTTGTTTCTTTTTTTTTCCTTTTATTTATTTTTTTTTTTGAGAGAGAGAGTCTTGCTCTGTTGCCCAGGCTGGAGTGTGGTGGCACAATCTCAACTCACTTCAACTTCCTCCCAGTTTCAAGCAATTCTCCTTCCTCATCCGCCCGAGTAGCTGGGATTACAGGCACCGCCACCGTGCCCAGGTAATTTTTGTATTTTTAGTAGAGATGGGGTTTCACTACGTTGGCCGCGCTTCTCTCGAACTCCTGACCTCAAGTGATCCTCCTGCCTTGACCTCCCAAAGCGCTGAGATTACAGGAGTGAGCTACTGAGAACAGTCGGAAATTCTTTAAAATGGGATTGTTGTCCATAAATATCTGGATAAACTGGAGATCCAAATCTATTTTCACAAGATGATACTTATGTGAGTGTTTGAGAGAGAAACAGAGACAGAGAGAGGGAGAGTTAGAGGAAGAGAGAAGAAAAATAGAAGTACTTTGAGAAGATTTTCCCCCTGAGCGCTATGGTGTGAAAAGTACAAGGCTTCTTGTTGGTAACAGGGAATTCCTGACAATAACTATCTGACAATAGCTGGTAGGCTAAAAGTAAAAAAAAAAAAAAAAAAATCCTTTATTTTTTTGTAGGCAGAATAAACTGCAATTTGGAGCAAACACATTATTTTCTTAAAAAACAAAAACAAACAAAAACCAGAAAACAAAAAACTGAACCCTCATTTCCAGAAGTAAAGATGCACAGAAAATATAATAATTTATCCAAATACATGTAGTAGTTGCTTACTATATGTCACATCAAATATGTCACTGGTATCTTGGGAGTTTTTTTCCCTATTTAGTGGGACATACTGAATCTATGCATATTGACTGATTCATACTGATTATTTAGCCTTTGGCCAATTTTGTGAAATCAACAAATTTATAAAACAGTCTTCCGGTCAGCTGGAGTCAGTATTTTAACATGCAATTCAGAATATTCCTATATAGTGGATTTTTTTAATTTTTGGTCTAGAAATGGGTTTAGTTGATTTCTCTTTTGTATTTTGGCCCCACAGAAGCCTGCTCATGCAAGGATCTTCACCAGTTAAGCTGTCTGTGTAACAGGCCCGTGGTAGGCCTGATGCAGCAGTAAGAAATAGATGTCTGCAGCATAGAGAGTGTTGTCTTCCATATTGGTGGGAACACAGCTGAGTGCCAAAGTGGCCTCTGCCCAAGCCTACTGGATGAAACAGCCCCAATTCTTGGCTGCTATCACTGAACAGGATTCTCAATACCTACCAGATACTTTGACTCCTGAATTGTGGGAGTGTCTCTGAGAAACACAGGGTGTCTTTGCAGAGCTGTTTCCAGTCTATTATTTTATTCTCATTTCTAGTGACCTTTGCACTACTTGTTGGCTATTTGGGTGGTAAACTGAAATGAAACACCACGGATGCCAGTCAGAATTAACATTCTTCCCAGTCTTCAAATCCAGTCCGGCATTTTGTGGTCTAACTCAGCTCATTTGCTATTCCACGAAGTAAGTAACATTGGTTAAAATCTTTTTGTACTCCCACTGCATGTGTCAGAGTGAAATTCAAATAAACAATCACAGGCTACATTAAGGATAATAACTATACAAGTCTAAGTATATTTTGATGGGACAAATGACACAAGTATAAGATATATAGGTAAAAGAAGATGTATGTCTAAGAAGTCTTCAGTATGCTAGATCCATCTACTAGTGAAAAACAATTCTGTAGCCCTAACATCAACAACATGAATTGATGTACAACAAAAGAAATAAGGTCATTGTCTCAAATATATCCCTGTAATTTAGCAAGCATGAAAACATAAATAGAAAAGTTAGCTCCCCCAGATTACCAACCACCTACTGCCTAGGAGGTAGGGATGGCTGATGCCACTATTTTGTGTTCACAAACAAGGTACCCATATCCTCAAGGTGCCAAAGTAAACCACAAAACAAATCAGAAGCATCCTCCTGGTGGATCAATTTTAATGAAATATTTCATAACAAGTTACTATATATTAACTTTTCTATAACATCAAATATTTTCTCATGAAAATCAGCATAGATATATGTGGAGTAGAAGATGAAATTTATTTGAATTTTACAAATTTAAAAAATGCCAGAGAAATGCTAGACATTCAGAGAGCAGTTTCCCTGTTTCACAATATTCTCTCCTTTCCTTATGACATGAGAAATATCTTAATGAAAATATTTGAGAAACATTAATACATGATTTTAGAAGTCACCATTATGAAAGTAATTAGTAAATACTTTTAAAACTAATTAGAGAGACCAGAGAATAATGCATCTAGTATTCTACATTTCCATGATACATTTGAAGCTGTCAGTGCCCCCACCGGGGTGTCCTTTACTTAAGCAGTCAGCATCCTGCTCAGCTCCTGTAAGTATTGGCTGCTAATAGTTCACAGCTGCCCTCTATAGTGGAGAATTGCTCTCAGGCAATGAAAGCCATCTTAACTTGGAATGTTGCAGCAGCCCCCAGACAATGGTTGACTGATAAGGAAGGACTTTCAGATTCCAGGACTGTCCCTGGGTCAGGCCCAAAGCTAAAGGCTGAAGCTAGACTCCAACTAAGACCAAATCCATGCTTAACTTTTTTCACATAAAAATGGAAGCCACAGCACGCTTCCATCACTCCTTTTCTCCCAAGAGGGCTCTCTCAATAAATAACTTGCACCAGAATGGCCAAGCAGGCTCTGCTTCTAGACAACCAGGTATAAGCATCATATTTATGTCTGTCTCCACACCTGATCTACCACTAATTTTGTGAAATGCTTAAAATCTCTGGTTTGTCCTACCCAGATCATGCTTTATGAGCTTTTGTCTGTCTCTGGTTGTCTTTGACTTGATGTTTTCTTTCTCTTTGGTTTGGTTTGGGTGAGACATTATTTTTGTGAGCCTGGAAGGGAACTTTAGAAATAACCGCAGGCAGATGAGTGTCTCAGCATATGAAAACTCAACCCATGTCAATGTTTTTTTCATCCTTAAAATTAGCACATTTGTCTTTATGTCCAATTAAAATGTGTCCTTCTTTCCTTCAAGCCCATTTTTTGTTTATAAGATCTACTTATTTGGGAACATAAAGAATAGCTCCCTAGCAAGTCCCTCATAAAAATTTACTGATTAGATTTGTGTCTAGAACATTTTGCCAAAAGCCAGTTCTTCAAAAGCCAATAAACTAGGCAATCCTGCAAATAACCAAATTTGCCAAGTTTGCTTGTTTCTTCAACTATTTAGTTTTAATTGGCTGCTTCTCATTTGGTTTTCAAAAGAGGCCTACAGGCTCAGACAAATAAAATATACTTTATAACATTTTTATGTGGGTATAATGCAAAGTAGTCAACTAAAATTAAGTGCTTATTAAAAAATAAGCAAATTCTGTAAATTGATTGTTGGCTAAATGCTTGCATCTATTAGATACCTCGTATAATCTCAATTTCTTCTGTGTTTTCTACTGTTTAGAACTAATTTCCATACATCCATAATTATCTAAACTTTTCTGATGTCAGAAACATTGGGATATGATCTGTCCTCAAATACGTTCAAGTTTCTGTTATTTTTCCCACTTATTAGAATACAAATTGTTTCCAACTTAATTTTAGTACTACCTATATGCACTTACTTGAGAAGTCCAAGGTGAATATTTTGTTTTCTTCTTTAAGAATGTTGTTTTCAAGTTGGGAAAGTCACCCTTGACTGCTGATGGTGGGAATAATAATTGCTACCAACTGTACTAAAAAACGTTTATTAAAAGACTTAGAAAATAATTTCACCCTTGGATCATTAATCCAATTTCTAGTAATTTTCTTAAATAATCAGACATGAAGACAAAGATTTGCTGAGATTTTAATTATAGCGTTTTCATAAAAAAATTAAATTTAAAAAACCCCAGGAGTTCTAGTTTCAGAAATTAATATTTCAGAATTCAAAACATGCTATCAATAATTTAACCTTTCTTTGCCACAGATTCTGTTTCTCTTCTTTATTTTTTTATATGGTGGTTCCCAGGACAATATCCTGTGCATTGACTCAAATTTTTTCAGACATCCTGTCCTGAAGAATTCTGTGGCGAGAAAGCAGATATTCATCGATTAGTTTAAACTAATTAGGATCTATCTATGGCACTTCGAGCAAAAACAATCTTACCCAAATCATAGGTTGAGAGTAAAGAAAAATGAGTGATTAAAAGAAAATTATTCATAAAAATGAAGAGTGTTTTCTAGTGTCGGAAACTGAAGACGTCCCTCTATAATGATACACACTTGTGATCAATGTAACCATTAAAAGTTACATTGTTAAAACCTGTTTAATTCTATGAGGAAATGCTCAAGATTAAATGTTACATTACACAAAAGCTGGGGAAATAGCAAATTACGAGCCTCTGAGGCAGAATAGATTTTGACCTGTGAAGAATGAAGAGCTATATGAGCTCAGGTATAATGAAGGAGAGAAAATATTTATAAGTAAGTCTGGAGAGGCAGGCAGAGGCCGAATCATGAAGCCTCTCATGGACCATAGTATTCACTTTAGTCTTTGTCCCAAGTTTAGTGAAAGACATCATAGAGTGTCTAACAAGAAGTATGTAGGATATCCTGGCTAACACGGTGAAACCCCGTTTCTACTAAAAAAAAATACAAAAAAATAGCCGGGCGTAGTGGCGGGCGCCTGTAGTTCCAGCTACTCAGGAGGCTGAGGCAAGAGAATGGCGTGAACCCGGGAGGCGGAGCTTGCAGTGAGATGAGATCTGGCCATTGCACTCCAGCCTGGGCGACAGAGTGAGACTCTGTCTCAAAAAAAAAAAAAAAAAAAAAAAAAAAGTATGTATGATATAATACATATTTTTTAAAGAACAATGTGACAAATGTGTGGAGAATGGATTAGAGAGGTGCAAGAATGGAAACAAGAATTAATAATATTTTTGGAAATATCAGGAGCCTCATGTCTATTTAACTGTATTTTAAGCCCATTTCCAATGATCTCACCATCACCTTATTACCTATGTTCTACCATGAAGCACTCCACCATGTACACATCAGTTTTGCTGAAGGCGGGAACCATATCTACCCATATTTTACATCTCTTTCTATACCTAATATATCCTAGACATTGCATGTTTGTGAAATCTTTGTGTGTGAGTATGTCAAGACAAAGTTCAAGACTTTGGAAAAGGTAAAGACTTTGGAAGTTTCTATAAGTTTTATTGAAACTACATACAATACACTTAAACTTTGTTCTATTAGCAAATATTACATTAAATAACACAGTGATACCATCTTATCAAAAGGTACTTTGAATCTTAAACTATGATTCAATAGTTTTTGAGAAATTACTGAGCCCAAAATATATTTGTGATAACACCATCATGATAGTTTTTTAATATCATTTATGTAAAAATTGACTTAACTTTCATTGTTATACCTGATGTTTTCTGTAGTTAACAAAATTTTTGTACACAAATATTACATAAAAAGTCAGAAAGATTAAAAAAACATACATTTTCCATTGGTTCTCATAATATTTAGGTTGCTTTCCTGATATCTGAGCATATATGCAGTCAAGTTTTATACCTTTATATATAAATTTGAGGGAAAAGGTTTTCTAAGCAAAAGGCACCAGGCACTTAATATTTACTAAGCAAATATTTTCTAAGCAAAAGGCCTAGAAATGTTTTCTAAGCAAAAGGCACTAGGCACTTAATATTTGCCAAAGTCTTTTGTAATCAATATTTTTATATCTATTTTATGAAAGCAAAAATTAGGAGATAAGGAAATTGTTCAAGGTTATCTAGCTAATTGGTGGATTTAACTTTGACCCATACATATATAGTCAAATCTCTGTTTAAAAGTTTATGTTCTTGCTGTGGTTTCATATACTTTCAGTGAACACTGAATATTTCTTATTCTCTAACATGGGATTAGATGCTTCTCTTCTGGGCCCTTACAATACTTTATTCTTGCCTCTGTCATTATATTTGTTCTATTACATTTTAGCAGCCTGTTTACTTGTCTGTTTTCCCAACAAGATTATAAACTCCTTATGAGTGGGAATTGTGTCTTTTTCTTAGGCACAAAGTAAACACTTAAAAATTAATTTTAATTAAATGATATTAATATTTTAATGTTAATTTAATATAAATGATATTATGATTTACAGTTTTTTTTTTATACTAACTGATGAAAACAGCAAAGCCTTACCACTTATGGAAAGTCTTCAGTGAACTAGAGCAACATAATTTCTTAGCACTGTCCCATGAAAAGAAGAATTTGGAGTATATTTAAACACACACATGCAATATATAGTACATTTTGTGGAAACATGACCACTTGGCACTGCTTTAAAGAAGCCTCCTTGGGACTGATCTCAAGTATATATTCTTGAAGGGAAAATAGTGGTGATGGGGGGATGAACCTTCATATAGGCAAACTGGCATCATTCGATCATTTGTCCTTGGATAGCATTTCAGCCAAGAGAAACTCAAGACTGTATTGGCACAGACAAATAGCATTTAATGCCACTTGCGGGTATTTCAAAAATTTCATGGAAAAAATAGTTCTCAGGTTTCTTATTTAATAACATGGGTGGTTGCCAGTGACGAAAAAATGCCAAACCTATTTCAATTTTGAGGTTTCAAATTGAATTTACTCAAAATAAAATCTTATCATACCCCCTAAAAATAGTTGCTACTGAAGTCTTAGAGAAGTGTGTCACTTATATACACATTTATATTTGCAGAAGTAATGCTCGAAATTTATTTTAACCTCAGTATTATTTTGTTTATTCAATCAAACTTTGTTTAAATGGGTTTTGGTTCACTAGCAAAAATATGATGTATAGAAAAAGGAAAGATGAATTGTCCAAAATAGGATCCCAGAAAACTCAGGTATTGAGAGAGAAGGCACAAAATTAATTTAGTTCATTCAACAAATATTGCAAAGAAGTCCACTTAAGATAGCCACCTAGTAAATTGTCGCATTTCCAATTTAGTCAAATGTTTGCTTTTTAAACACCCTTCTGATATTTTGAGTACTAAAGTGTTTCTGCAATCATAGACATGTGTTGTCCCAGCTTTTTTCATCTATTCATTGAATAAAATTGGATAGATGGTTGTTTATATGGATATGCTATTTTTCTTTATAAGAATCAAAATAATGATTAATCACATTTATTCCTCAAACTGCTCCAAGCCAGAAATAAATCTCATTTAAAGGTTCCTTAGTAACCTCAGGCAGTAAGCAGTGGCGTCCAATCTCTCTGTAACATGCGAACTACGTTACCCTTCTCCTTTTCCGCTTTAGTTCCTTTTTCTTCTCCCTTTTTTCTCCTAGCTTTTCAAGGTCTTTTGTTTGTTTTCTTTATGTACCTTTTTTCCTCTTCTATCTGTTATTATTTCCAGGGAATTTTGGATTAATGTAATTTAATGTTTCCTGTGAAGTATTGTGTAGGATCAAAACCATGAAGTCGTTCAATAGACAAAGTCTGTTACCTGACATACTTTTATTCCCTTGATGTTTCCAAACATTTTCAGTCCTGCGGGGCGTTGCGGGGGGGCATCATCCTCATGTTTTCTGTCTTTTGCTATTCCTGTGGATTTCCCTGAACTAATCCCACTTAATGGCATACAGACTAAATTACAGGACAAAGAGTTCTTCAGAGCTGACTGACACAAGCAAAGCAGAGCCCAGGCTAGCTAGGAGAAAAGTAGAGAAAATAAAGCTAGTGGAGCTGCTCTTTTTATTCCTTATATTTATTCTTGATGATCATAAGCCCCCATCCATCACCTTTTGTGCAGAGATGGGTTCAGATTTTCTGCAGCCCCATCCTAAAATAGGCACTCAGTGTTTTAACTACATACTTTCATTTTTGTCAAATCAGGTCTTCCTTTGAAGCTAAAGACTCCTATTAGGAAACAACTTTCACCCCTATTAACCCCTATTTGCTTAATAATGTGCTTACCTGTCTTATTCCCAGAAAACACACACACACACACACACACACACACACACACACACACACACACCCTTAACATTTTCTCTTTTAAGGCAACCTGCAGTTTCAAAGACTGGTAACTAAAGTTTCTTGCAATCATATGCAATGGTCCATGGTCCCTTGCAATGAAAAGGGGGCTGAAATCTTTGGAAGAACAGGGCTTATTGTCTGGGTCTCCCACAGTTCACTGGAGGTTGCCACATACACCCATCCTCATCTGTTAGGTGCTTCTTTCTGTCAGCTTCATAGCATCAGCCACAATACTGCTCACTACTCTGACTAGTTTAGGAAGATAACTAGAAGGTTTCCCTGAAGTCATAGCTTAAGGTATTTTAACTGTTATCTTCTAGGGATAGAAGTCCTAGTTTTGACTTCCAAGCCAAAAAGGAGGGTATTAGGTTTTTTTTTTTTTTTTTTTTTTTTAAATTCAGTACATAGTGTTACAAATAAAGTTTTGGTGCCACAAAAGAAATAGCACTCAAATATAAAATTTTCTTTTTAATCCTCTGCAAGGCAATTTACTTCTATAGAAGGGTGGGCCCTCACTGATGGAACAATGGTGACCACACACTTGGACAAGGGAGGGGAAGGGGTTCTTATACCTGATGCACATGCTGCTGTGTCATTTCCCTATTGGCTAGGGTTAGACCACACAGGCTAAACTAATTCCAACTGGCAAATTTAGAGAGAGTGACGGGGTGAGTGGTTTGGCAGGAAAAACGGTTATGACAGAGCAGGTAATTGGAATGAGTCAGGGTGGAGCAGGTAATCAAAAAAGGTTGCTTTATGAGGAAGTTAAGTTTAAAAGTAGGAGGTAAAGAATTGAACGTACTGACATATTGATTATTTGAAGAGAAAATTTAGAACTCATATCTAACAATAGGAAGGGAATTTTAGGGTCAGCAAAGTTTATATGTATCTCTTTAACTTCAAATTACATCATCTAGGTAGAATATTAGGAAGAATAGGTATGAATTGTTAACATGGTCATAAAAGCACTAGGCATAGTAATTATTATTTTAAAGCTTTCTGAAAGGTTAAGAGTGATATGACAAATATAAGTAAAAAGACTTACCTGCATGATGTAGCAGCAGACTTTAGCAGCTTTTAAAACTAAAGTGTCTTATTTCCCAGGGCCTCAGTTTACTTAACTGTAAATGGAGGATAATAGTTCTGAGGATTAGAAGAAATATTTATATAAAGGTCTACTGTAAGCAAACATAAACATTTTCTATTGTTATTTAGCCAATAAGTTTAAAAGACTCATACACAGAGGACAGTGCTAGTGTTGCTAACGAGGACTAAACTCGTTTTTGTTTTATCTTGCCCTAATTCCTATTTAAGGGGTCTGGAGAGTCATGCCTTACAAACCATAAATTCTCAGCAGACCCTATATATTGCGACTTACTTCCCAATCTGACTCTTACTTTCCGACTATATGACAAAGAAGAAAGTCAAAATATTTTATCCCGAAATGTTTCTTTGCCATATTTTGAAATGGCCCTACGAAACTGTCCTTTGTGGCCAAAAGTTTGCATCTGTAAAGAATCTCTATTAACATAGTTAGATCTTTTTCTTCCAGGTCCTCCCAATCCTAAAGAGATTAACTAAGAGTGTAGCACCTTTTAAAGGTCTGACTAGGAAACACCTGTCATCCACTTTCTCTAAGGGCAGCCACTATAATACTTCAAAAAAATTCTTGGTCACCACAATCTTCTATCTTAACCTGAACATTTCCTTTCTATCCCAGGTCTTTAGAAAAATTCAACCAATTGTCAATTGGAAAATTTACCTACAGCCTGGAAGCCCCGGCTTTCAGTTGTCCCGCCTTTCTGGATCAAACCAATGTATTTCGTAAATGTATTTGATTGATGTCTCATGCTTACCTAAAATGTATAAAAACAAGCTGCACCCCAACCACCTTGGACATGTTCTCAGGACCTCCTGAGGGCTGTGTCACAGGCCATGGTCACTCATATTTGGCTCAGAACATATCTCTTCAAATATTTTACAGAGTTTGACTCTTTCTGTTGACACTAACAAACAGAATAATAGAAATGAACCAAACTTCTGTTCACACATTGTAGTCACATATTGTATTCATACCACTGGATAAGAGAAAATATACAAAATTTCTCAAAAATGATAGAAGACAAATTGTACCAGGAGCTCTTAAAGAGATACCAATAGCTGTTGTGGGAACTGAGGCTTGGAAAGGGTAATAGTTCTTGGGGTTCTGGAAAGGTCAATGAAGGAGCTGAACTTTTTAATCTGAGTCTTAAAAGGAAAGGAGGTATGAGGTGGAAGTTTATTTATATAGTGCCAATTATACCCAGCAAACCAATAATATAAAAATGATAGGAGCCTCCTAGATGACTGACTCCAGGCAGCCAACATGTGCTCTTTATTATTTTCGAGACAGAGTGGAGATTAAGCATAAGGAGAAAAGACTAAACTGAATAAAGAAGTGATCACTCACATTATATACCCACATTGCGTTGTTAAAGGGATCATCTAGTTTTAACAGAGTTAGGAGAAAGTAGGTTGCCAAATTTAAAACAATGTTCTTTTTGAAGTTTTTTGCCATAAAAAGTAACATTTCCTGAGATCATACAATAGAGTAATTCAAAAATAGGTGAATATGTATGTATGTATTTTTTGCATGGATGTGTTTATAATAGATTTTTTATGTGTCCAGAAATGTAACTTAGACTATCATGCCCTTAGAGTCAACCAAATTTGTTTAAAATTGCTTTTTTTAAACTAATTTTCCAGGTGCAACATTTGTACAGTTAATACCTTTTCTTCCATGCTGAGCTCTTCTCTAAGCTGTTTGCTAAAATGAAGCCTTATTTTTGATTATCTGAAACTACTGCCCTGGCTTACACACATGTCTTGTAACAGTCCATGATTTGAATACCACATGTGGAGGAAATATTTATAAGTGAAAAATGATCTACTCCCAAACAAACTGAGCAGCATAGTCAACGTCTTCAGAGGAAGAGGGGCAGGGGCTAGGTTCATAAAATAGAAGGGACTCTAGGAGGCTGTTTCTCACTGGTAGCTGCATATGGATTCCAGAATCCACACTATGTTGATACTTACTACTGTCTCTCTCATTCTCTCTCTCTCTCTTTTTTTTTTTTTCCAGACAGGGTCTTGCTCTGTTGCCCAGACTGGAGTGCAGTGGCCTGATCACCACTCACTGCAGCCTCGACCTCCCGGGCTTAAGCAATCCTCCCACCTCAGCTTCCTGAGTAGCTGGGACTAGAGGCATGCACCACCACACCCGGCTAATTTATTATTATTATTTGTAGAGAAGGGAGTCTCCCTGTTGCCCAGGCTGGCCTCAAACTCCTGGGCTCAAGCGATTTTCCTGCCTTGGCCTCTCGTGCCTTGCCAGGATTATAGGTATGAGCTACCACACTTGGCCACTGTCTTAAGCCAGTATATTCAACACACACACACACACTGAACAGGTTAAATTCGATGCTCTAAAAGACTATTCTGAATCAACGATCACATTTTACTTTGTGAGGAGAGGAAACAGGAAATGCTACAATCTAAAGTGACACCATTGTTCCAGCTGGGGTGGGAATACACGTGGAGTGAGAACATCCAGGGGGATCTAAGACTCTCTTCTTCCCAGCTTGGTCAAATCTCCTGGACTTCTCAAATCTTGGTGTTCTTATATTTGATATTTTTACCAATATCAAAGGGATACTGTGAATATGAAATGGGGTATTATATGTAAAACACTTAGCACAGCTCCTGGTACAATGGATGTAAACTAGCATTGTAAAAATCAATTATTAAGTTTAAATAGCACTTTAATGACACTGCACAAATGCAGGACCCAAGTGTTGGACAGATAAAGCAAGTGATGTAAGTTTGAGCAAGTTATATGGGGAATTATATGTGGTAATTATACGAACAGGAGACAGAGAAATACTAGGTAGAAGAGGGCGATTCCTCAGCAAAGGCCCCACTCTCAATCCTGGATACCTGCAGCCCTAAGTAAGGACAGGCTATGCTGTTTTTGTGCCATAAAAGTTGCCTTTTGGCCAACCACACCCCCTATCCTGTACCTATATAAACCATGAACCCCAGACTCTAGAGGGAGATGAGGAGACAAGGAGACAAGCATATGAACAGCAGAATGGTGCAGCAGAGAAAGAGAAGGAACATCTGAGAACCAAAAGGAGTTCCACTAGGGCAGACAGGGAGGAGTTCGGCTGCTGGACAGCCAAACTCCGGGGGGAAGATCCCACTCCATCCCCCTTCTAGCTCCCATGCTAGAAGGAGGAGAGCCACCTTCACCACTCAGTAAAGCCCCCACATTTACCATTCTTCAAGTCTGTGTGTGACTCGATACTCCTGGGTACACTGGACAAGACCTCATGACACAGAAAGTGCCACACTGGCCCATTGCAGAAAAGCAGAGGGGGCACTGAGCTGGTTAACACTTAAGCAGTCTGTGGACAGCAGAGCTAAAAGAGCACTGTAACACTGGGGTCATAGGCACCGCCCCCCCAGACACTACCATGAGGCCAGAGCCCAAAGTGCTTGCCCTAGCTCCTGCACCTGCTCATCTGCACGCTCCCCCTCCTGAAAGGGGTTTGAGCTCACAGTGGTGGGGTAGAGAGCCACACTCTGTCACAGACCCTGCAAGGGGGGCCAGACAACTCTCCTGTTTCAGTAACAACACCCATTAATGCTACTATATTAGGTGCTACATATCAGTTTTTACCCCAGAAGCAGATCTCTAATATGCTCACCTTTTCTCTTTCTCATTACAAAAATAATGAAAATTTCTGTGGTCAATTAAATAAATATGTTTGCAAAACTGTTAAACTAAGTTCTAGGGAAGTAAGAGCAACCCTAGGAATGCGCTGTAAGTATGAAGACACTTTCTTTTTTACTTTGAGAAAATCACCCTGCCAGTTTCTCAATTTATGTGGCTTCTCCTATAGTAATTGTAACATTTTAGCAGTTTTTGTTGTTGTTCTTGAAAATCTAGGTTAAAATTAGATGGTTTCTGAAATAGTTACAACTTACTAGAGGCCTTGATTTCTCAGTGTGCTTCCTCCAAAAAACAATGTTCTCAGAATGAAAATGTTAATGCAATCATCATTAGCATCTGAGATTCTTCCTTTACAAAGTCGGAGAGACGGTGTGTTGAAAGTACATTGACCAGGTACATCTCACTCATGGCTGCTCAACAGATATCTCAGGGGGAAAAAAAGTAGTGGCAAAAGACCAGGTCAACAGAAACACTGAGAGCAATCATACACAGAGGAAGTGCTCCATTTCCTTTGTTCTTTATGTGTTCTATAAATATTTCATGTATTTGTTAAAGCTGTGTTATTGCTGGAAGCCAGCCTTCTCCCTTGTTTAATTCTTCTCCCATCCTTGAAGCCTAGAAATGTTTGAAATATAGAGTCTGCATTCCTTGTACATGTTTTGTTAATAAACAACATGTGAAAATTAGGGATAAAAACTTCTTAAAAGGAAGAGAAAAAAAATAACTAGGATGACTGGCAAGATAAAAGTCTCTCAACACCCTGGGGGTGACCCTGGAGCAATGACATTTATCAAAATTCTACGAATTGAAAATATGAGTGGTTGGTTCAAATGGGAATGAGAGTCAGCTTTTTCTTCTCATGGCTATGTTTGCCTTCCTTGGCCCATGTGGCAGGAAAGTCATGGTTTGAGGGGCTTTGTTAGAAAGCTGCCTGCGGATGGTTCATCGCCAGTTGTGTTTACTTCAGTGCTAAAAGGGCATATTTCCTGTTTAAATAGTGTGCAACTTTGAGGGCATGGGACCTCTATTGGAAATGTCAACAAAACCATTTCACTCACTAACATTTTAAACCCAGAAGCTGGAATAATGGAAGAAATCAATAAATCAGAAATAAACATGGAATTTTCTTCTTTTGGAGACCCTACTGACCCTGTTGTTTCAGTCTCATCTGGGTTGTGAATAGAACAGCAGTGGAAATATTTGGGCTTTGGTAGACACACAATTTAGCTTCTTTTTTTTCCTTATGAACACGGCAGTGAGACAACTACCATTATTTTTCCTCTCAACATAATAGTATATGTATTCTAAAACAGCATTAATAAGTTGGAAAGGTGTGATCTACTTCACATGGGTATAAAAATAGTGTAATCCAACTGTGGATACCAAAATTAACTTGCACAGATAAAAAATTGCCAAAATCTACAACGAGTTCCGTACTGTGTTCTTTCTTTTGTGGAAAATAGCTATACCATTTAATATATGGCAAACAATGTGGTGAGCATTGGACATAGATTAGCTCATTTGTCTTCAAACCATTTTATAAATCTCCATTTTACTGAGGGGGAAACTGGGGTTCAGAGAGATTGAGTCCTGGTCAAAGTTCATAGAGCTGATACACATAGAAGTCCAAATTCCAGTCCATGCTTGTCTGATTGGACACCTGAGCACTTAGCTGCTCCCACACGTTCTCCAATTAGAAATTATATAGCTGTACTTGCTTAGGAACAAGGCTGGTTCAACTCTTATCGACAAAGTCTTACTAAAAACATTTGAATCACAGAAGCTCAGGGGTATTGAATGCTAAGATTACCATACAATGCATAGTCTTTTAAACCATGATACTTTGTTGAATGAAAGAGTGAGCTAATAAAACTTTCCTAGAGAAACAGGTATAAACCAAGACTGATCAAGATCAAGGAAAATTGGAATGTTTGTTCCTTCTGCTTATAATCTTGGCTGTCTTATGGTTCATAAATTTTATAGCATCACATTAATATTAGGAATTATAATTTAATGTTTGCTATTAAAATCCAGATTTGTTTATATACATTAGTCTATTATCAGGGCTAATTTTTCAGGTAGGAATTATATCTTTTTACAGATTTACAGAGATTCAGAGGAGATAGGTTGAGTTGTAAAAGGGTAATTAATTGGGAAAAATTGGGATTCAATCCTAGGTTTTAAACATTACCGTTTGTTCTTTTCTTTTGTTTTTCTTGCTTCCTGAATGCCTAGGAAAAGCTTATCAACAAATTGCTGTGAAACCTATCTCTCAATTATTTCAGTCATACAGAATTCATTAGTTCTCAAGATGGAACTTTATTAGATAATCCATTTAGAATGTTGCATCATGAGGCCATAAAAAACAAATACAACCATCTTATTTCCCACTTCAAATTCTTAGAAGTGATCAAATGAAGCCAAGGTCAATGTAATCAGCAGCCTGCTCTGACTGCCCTTCCATTCAAACAACCCTCAGAACCGACATCCATCCACAATCAGCATTAGGAATCTTCTAGTATAAAGATGGCCAGAACACCACAAATCACCAAATGTTTGAGGAAAAGCAACACCACAAAAGTATTAAACTGAACAAACTGAAGAACATAAAAAAAGTAGTCAATAGGAATAAACAGATTTCCAAATATCATTAGAGAGATTCGAGAATCTACTGCATCCACAAAAATACATCAGTTATAGACATTGTAAATTCGTTAGATTTCCATAATAAAATCTTATTAGCAGAGAAGAGCAGCATGAATGTAGCTGAGAAGAGAATTCATGTGTTATAAGAATCAGTCAAGGAAGTCTCAGAATAGAGTTAAAGCTAACAAATAATCAACAAGAAGGGATGCAAAATATGAGGAAGGCTTAATTGACTTTGTGGCTGGATTAGAAAATTGCAGTATTCATTTAAGAGAGATCCAGAAGGCTTGAACTAGGCTTGATATGAAAGGAGGAAATAATTCTTAAGGCTTAAATAATACCTAAGTCTTTGATTTAAAATGACCTGCTAAGAGCCACACAACATAAATAAGGATATATTTCCTTAAACATTTTTAAGACATTTCAAAACAATAATGACAAAAGGAGAATTTTAAATGATTTTGAGGAGCCTAAAAAACATAGGTTCAGCAACCAATGTTTTTTTCTTTATTGGGAACTCTTGACCCTAAAAGACAATAGGGTATCTTTTTCAAATTCCTCATTAAAAATTTCGATCCTAGAAATCCATCCCTAACTGTTTGCTAGAGATCCTCTCAATTCAGCAGAAATATAACTCTAGTGGTTTTAAAAAAGTTTTCACTCAACAACATGTTTCACATTAAGGAAACCCAGAGCTGTCGCAACAATTTCTCAATGCCATTAATATCCGGTAAGCTCCTTCTATCCAAGGATCACTATCCTTTGGATGTGATTTTTACCTTCATATCCTAATGGCCATGGGATGACTGACCGTTCTTTCACATCTGCATTCCAAGAAGGAGGAAGAGGAAAATAATGGGAAAGCAGTTGTGCCTATATTGGAAACTATATTCAATACTGTGGCTATAATGAAAGGCAAACTTTCCTAAACATGCCCAGAAGATCTGCACCTACAACTGCCTATGACCAGACCCATGTTATATACCCATATTTTCAAAAAAGGCAGGGAAATCTAGCTTTTACTAAGATGCATTTCTACCATCAACTAAGTTGGAGTTACAATCACAAGGAAAACTGTCTGAGAATGGATATTGAATAGGAAATCAGCAGGGTCTGTGCATGACTTTCCTTAGTGTGGCTCACTAATTCTATTAACTAGAACTAATTTCACATGCACTTTTTAAAGCAGCTTAACATATAGTCAATGCATGTAAAGTTTACTGGTTTTGCCTTCAAGTTTATTTTATAGATCCTGACACTTACCATGTCTTTTCTTTATATTTTTCTTGATGGAGAAAATGTTTTTTATCTTTCCTCAGCTACTTCATGAAGAGTCACTGAGGTCCTCAATTTGCTGGTTCAGACCTACCTTATTCCTAAGGATTTGTGCTTTTCTGCCTGCCTATGAGGCTCACAACTAAGTCACTCATTCAGATTGAGAATTTGAAAATCTAGTAATGGTGCTAGGCTTCTAAGTCATCACATGAGTTCAATTTTGTCTAATCAGATACAGACTGTGTTGCTTACTAGAAAGTTCATGGAATCATGCAGACCCAATGAATCCTGGATGTGCTAGAGCTGTGAAATCTTGGGCATGTTACTTGATCTCATCTTTCTAACATGCAAATGGAGAATCTCATGCTTATCTTCTACTATTATTGTGAGCACTAATTAGGTAACAAATGTAAAATTACCTAGTAGAATGCCTAGCACACAATAACAGCCAAAAAAGAGAAATAATTGCTCTTGTCGCTGTTGTTATTTTTACTGCTC
Organism: Macaca nemestrina; assembly: GCF_043159975.1. NCBI lineage: Eukaryota > Metazoa > Chordata > Mammalia > Primates > Cercopithecidae > Macaca > Macaca nemestrina. The sequence goes on along the minus strand of NC_092127.1, from coordinate 65,116,861 downwards.
ACCCAGAGTTGACACTGGGTTACTTTGTGTGCAATTTTTAAGTTGCAGGTTTCAAAATTCCATCACCTCCATTGGCCCTACTTATATAAACAGGTTTTGACTTCTGTTGCATTGTGGTGTTACTATGCTAATATCCTAAGCTAGTCTTTAGGACTGTGACCCTATCTGGAACCTCAGTGAATGGAATGAGTGCCTAACTTTCTGGCCAGCCCTCTTCTGCGGACTGTACCTACCTGTCCCCTAGGTATCCCACCACTGGCCTGGCCCCTCTTCCACCTCCTACACAGTTCAGAAGAAGCCTGAGGGGGCGTTTTTTAAAAAATAAATAGGTTTGGGTTTGCCATTCCCTCTGGAGACCGTGCTTTGATGTTTTGATGGTTTGAAGTTCATGTTTGCCTCTGGGTCAGTCATGATGTCACCACAGTTCTCAAGTTAGGTTGTAGAATCCGGACTTTTGTACTCTGCTTAATGTTGTTGTGTGATCCATCAGCATTGCATCCAAACAGGCTAAGCCATGACTCACACGTTGTATACGTGTGAAACTGGATTATTTGCTTATAAACACAGGACTTTTAATTTATCCCTATTTAATCAATTGCATCTATTTATGTTAAATACCTGCAGTAGGTAGAGTATCTTATTCTTTGGCACTTCCAGCTTTGTATCCAGCCTATATTTGATAAGAATGTCCTATGCATGTACATCTAAGTTACTGATATAAACACTTAGCAAGACAAAGCCATTGAGAGTGCCCAATAGCATACCAATCAGAAGCTTTCTCCAGAGAGAGACGTGTCATTTCAAATGCACATTTACTTATATTTGTATAGGAATCAGTGTATAATAGATTCAGATTTCCGTGCTTCTTTTTTCTACTATAGGAGAACAACTAAAAACCTTTAAATTTCTGGATTGTGTTTTGACTTCTGTCAGTTCCAAGATACTTAGGTGTTTTGAGTTTTACGGGCCAGGTATTTTGAGAAAGTACCCAGTTCTAGATTTAATACTAACTTCAGACCTAAATTTGCCTATTATATAATCATATTTTATTTCTTTAAATTCTAAAGTATCAGTTTTACAAATAGATCACATTTTCAATGGAATTTTCCTAATTATTGGAAGAAAACTTATCTGAACTTCATACTTACCTGAATTCAAGAAATTTTGTCAACTGATAAAAATCAGTACATTAATACTTTTTATTTTATTTTATTTTATTGTGGTTAGAATACTTAACATGAGGATGAGCTTCTCAAGAAATTAGGCTTACAATACATTATTGTTGGCTACAGATACAATGTTTTATAGCATATTTCTAGAGCATATTCATTTTGCTTAACTGAAACTTGGTGCCTGTTGACTAGTAGCTTCAATGTTCCCCACCCCCTGGCAACTACCATTCCAAGCTTTGATTCTAGGAATTAGACTACTTTAGGTACCTTGTATAAGTGAAATGATGCACTTTTGCCTTTCTGTGACTGGCTTATTTCACTCAGCATAATATCCTCAAGGTTCATTCACGCTGTGGAATGTTACAGAATTTCCATCTTTTTCAGTCTAAATAGTGCCAAGTTGTGGGTATTTGTCATATTTTCTTTATCCATTCGTCTGCTAATGGCCATTTTTCTTTTTTTAGTTAACCAGTTATTTTAATAGTAGATAGATATAGCTAGCTCTACTTTATACGAACATTTGGAGTGCTTTAAATAGAATTAATTAGTTACGAACTTTATTTTGTTTAATCCTCACAAGAATTTACAATGAAGCAATAAACTCAGTGAGGTGGAGTAATTTATCTAAAGTTGCACAACTAGTGAGAAAAAAACTAGAGTTTGAACTCAGGTAGGCTGATACCAGAACAATTACAATTCATCACTTAACTATTAGTACTTTATACACAATATTTATGTTCATCTTTAGAACAGTTAAAGTGGAATTTTGTTACTTGTTTAGCTTTTCCAACATAAGAGACTTTCTCTGGAAATTCCTGGGCCAGGTGTGGTGGCTTACTCCTGTAATCCCAATACTTTGGGAACTGAGGTGAGAGGGTCCTTGATCCCAGGAGTTTGAGACCAGCCTAGGCAAGAGTGAGACCCTGTATCTACAAAAAAATAAGAAAAAAAAAAAAATGTTAGCTAAGCATGGTGACAGGTGTCTGTAGTCCCACCTGCCTAGGAAGTTGAGGTGGGAGAATCGCTTAAGCCCGAGAGTTCAAGGCTGCAGTGAGCCATGATCACTGCACTACTAGAAGAAAAGTTCACATGAATATCTGTAGCATAAAAATATAGGAGAGGTTATTCTCCTCTGAGGCCGCTGAGGTATGTCATTACTTTTGTGTTTTGAATGACTTCAGTGTAAAGATTGAGCACAATAGCATAGAAAGGGCTTGCTAGGATTTCAAGTCTAACTTTGTAATGAATCTGATGCTTCATTATATGATGAATAGATGTAGAGATGATAGGGACGGCTTTCTTATTCCTAGGAACAATGGTTTTCTTAGTATGACTCTTTATCCCGATAAGCCATCCAGGATTATATTTCCTAGTCCTGTTGACCAAGGTGGAAGCTGTCTCTCCAGCTTCCCTCCCAGCTTCCAACCTCACACCAGCCTCATCAGAGTCTGACTCACGATGGGGAGTTTGACTTTCTTCCTTTGGCGTGGCAGCAGTAACAGTGGTTGCTTATGACATTGATAGTGGTAGAGGTGGAAGTTGCAGAAAATTCATGCTCTTTGTGTGTGCAACAGCACAAGCTTACAGCCTTAGAATTTTGGTTGTGGCCACAACAATGAGATACACATTGCATTGTGCATTGTTCCTGGCTGCTAAGTTTTGAGTCTGATTTTCCAACACCCCCCAATATTTATGTGAGGTACTCAATATTGTTTCAATAAACTAGAAACAGAATTATGAGTATTGGTTAAGAGTATTGGCCCTGGGGCTAGAATCCCTGAAAGTAAATCCCCACTTTCCACTTCTTGTGACCTGGGGTAAGTAAGTTAATCCTTGAGTGTCTCAATTTCCTTATCCGTGAAAGGGAATGATAATAGCGTGGGAATTTGATGAGTATGTAGTTTTCAGAAGACTCAATGGCAGGCAGGAAGCATTCCATAATTGTCTCTTATATTATGAGGCTAATTTTCTCATTAATCAGGCAAAGTCTGGTTCTTACAACTAGGAACTATGACTGATAATTATTAATATTTCCAGTTTTAATGAGGAAACTGAGGCTCAGAGGAACACTTAACATTATAAATGTAAAGAAATGTGGATGAAAGAAATTAAGAATAAAATTCAGATTTATCATATCTTCAAACTCATTTCAGTTTGTTTTATTCTCTTAATTAGTATAGGATTACTTAAAATATCCTTATACCAAACAAATAGAAGTAACTTACTTCAAATGCAGTTGAATGGGGAAAGAAGAAGATTGGAATAGAAAATTTTCTTTTACCTCTATCAATGTTACATTTAGGAGACCTCTTATCAGACTGTAATTTCAATCTCCAGTAAGACCACAAGAAAAAAATGTCTGTGTATATAAGATATGGCATGAACCCAATAACTTAACACTGTTTGTTAAAACTATCAGTTAATCCTATTATACAACTATTTAGTGCCCTAGAAGCAAACAAGATTACTAAAAGAGAATGTATGTAGTTTTTCTTTAATTTTTTTTTCTTCCATCTCATTTTCTTGGCTTCAGAATTCAGTAAGCTGCAAATCTCCACTTTATTTCTGATACAAAATGTAGCAAGGTTAGCAGAAACTCTTGATATAAGGACTTATCTTTCCCCCTTACACTCACTAGGCAGAATTTCATCTCTTTTGCTGTGGCTGCAAAATAAAATGCATGTTCCAAATGAAACAGTCAAGCATTTCACATTTGAGCTAAGCTTCTTTTGCCATAGTCAAAAGCACTTTGCACGTCAATCAATGAAATTATCAGAAATGGGCAATCACTTTCCACCTGACATGCTTTCCTTTGTACAAGTCCCACTGCGAATGAATATATTTATCTTCTCTAAATGTTGCTGTAATTTCTCTAAGGCCAACGTTGATGATTTGGTGGAAAACACAGGAAATTGTCTTTTATACTGTACATTGTAATTGCACCATTTATATACTTTACACAAAGCTAATCATTGTGCATTATATATCAAATGCTTTTTTAATTGCTTCTTTTAGAAACTGAAAATGTGTTATTCTTTTCTCAATTCACTTTTTAATTTTAACATAGAATATCAAAAATAGTATTTCCATTATTTTTGAATTGCATGTAACATTGAATGTTTTAAATGTATACATCTTAGTAATACTTATAATTTCTCCATTTCAGACTGTGTTATTTTTCATTTTTTCTTATGATCACCAACAAGACATAATTTGGCAAACAAAACTGATAAATTCTCAGTTTATTAAACCAGGCTAACATAAAGTATTTTAAATACTCAACTTTATGAAAAGCAATTGTAAAATACGTGTGTGCAGTAATATTTGGTTAAGTAATATTCTGGCAGTAGAGTTCATCGTCTTTTTCTTGTCCTTGAAGAAAAAGACTTTGCTATTTGTAGTGTGTTTAAAAATATATAAAGGGCTTTTACATTGATTTTCTTAATTCCAACAACAACTATATAAGCTGTATAGAGAGGATTTTGTTGTTACATTATCAGTTGAGAAGACGATGACTAGAGAGGTTAAGTTGCATTGCACTATTCCCTAAGGGTGGGAAAAACGCTCAATAAATGTCAAAGCTGGGACTTGAATCCATTATTCCAAAGTCTCCATTCAGTGTCCTTCCTACTACAGCAGTTTTTTTTTAATTGTCTCATTGAGTTCATGTGAGAGTTTGAAGTGAAATCAGTTTCTTTATCTCAAGGGTCCTGCTCTGGCTGCCAACTTTTCTGCAGAATATACAATGCTATGTTTCTAGGCTCACCTGGGGCAAACCCCTATCTCAGCCTCCCTTGAGCTGAATGTATGTTTTATTTTCCAGCCTCTCTCTCTGTAAGGCCTGAGGGAATACAGAGTGCATAACACAGTGCTGGCACCAAGTGGGTTTCCAATATCTGTTTGTTAAATGAATAAGTGATGTCTGGGCATGCTTGTAATCTTGTGGAAAGAACACTCAACCCAGATTCGAAATGTTTGACACCATCTGTGGTCACAGGTTCAAGTGACCCTTCTGAGCTCTGTATCACCACAAAACTGATATATTAGTAAAAGGTGACATTCTATAAGTAGACTTATTGGTCTTAGCACTGTTTTTGAGTTAAAATAAAAAACAGAAACAAGAACAACACCAGTACCCTGTCCTTCTTAATTTTTGGATGAGCAATACAATCTTTTGTCATAGTTTAAGAAAAGTCCACATCAATACCTGTAGCATAAAAATATAAAAGAGGTTATTCTCCTCTGAGGCTGTTGAGGCATGTCATTCCTTTTGTGTTTTGAATGACTTCAGTATAAAGATTGAGCACAATAGCATAGAAAGGGCTTGCTAGGATTTCAAGTCTAACTTTGTATTCAATCTGATGCTTCGTTATATGGCAGATAGATGCAGAGATAATAGGGACGGCTTTCTTATTCTTAGGAACAATGGTTTTCTTAGCATGACTCTTTATCCCTATAAGCCATTCAGGATTATATTTTCTAGTCCTGTTTCCCTTCTGGCTCAAAGTGACATATATGAAATACCAAATTTTCATTTATGTTTGCATTATCCCTTCACAAAATCTTCAGAAACATGTTTTTTGCCATAGTTTAAGTCCACATTAATACGCGTAGCATAAAAAGCCTTTTTTCAGAAAAAAAAAAAAAATACCCATAGATTTAGACATGATTGTCCTTTTTAAGGAAGGAAGTATTTGTAATCAACAAATTAACTCAGTAATTAGAGTTTAATGACAACTATGAATAAAATGGCAAGGAACCTCAAATAATATTTACAACTCATGTGTATCTATTATATTTATTGTGAGGCACACATTTAGACCATTTCTGCTTATTTGAAAATGTATTTTAAATGATTACATAAAATTATGAAATGATAGCTAGGTGTCTACTATGAAAATTAGTAATTCTTACTTATATTTATTTTTATTATTTTTTAAAACTAGAGACAGGATCTCCCTATGTTGCCTAGGTCGGCCTCAAACTCCTGGGCTCATGTGATCCTCCCTCCTAGGCCTCTAAAAGTGCTAGGATTATAGGCACGAACCACCACAGTTGGCCGGTGATTTTTTAGTATAATGATTCTGTTAATATGAAATATGAAACTCTCTGAGGTTCCAGTTTTCTCATCTATAACATAAAATTTTAAGCTAGATGATTTGTTTAGTTCTTTCAGACTTCAAACTACAATGATTTATCTCTCTTCCAAAAAATGCAAAGTTATTTTACAATAATAATATTTTATAAAGTTATTTTCTTCTCTGATTTCTTACATAATTCCATGAGAATGTCTTATGAACTCTTAAAAACTTCACGTAGCCTGTCATTCATATAATAATCAAGTACTACTAGTGCATTAATTATGTAGAAGACAGTATATGGTACAAAATACCCAAGGAAAAATAAATTGTTGATACCTTTAAGGAGCGTACATTCTAACTTGAGAGACAATAAATACAGGAAAAGTTAAACAAGTAATCATTATCTAAATGATGTCATAAGGAAGTTAACAAATCTATTGTAATTGTAAGTATGACAGGAGCTGAGTTCATAAGAAAATGAGTCATTTGGGGCTGAACTATGGACCCAATAGTTCTCATGAAAAAGAGATTTGATCTGTGTCTTCAAGAATGGGAAGAACTGCATAGGTAAAGAGAAGAGCCATGATAATCACAGATAGCTACTAGCTTAGAGCTTTTACAGTGTGATGGGTGCTTTTACACGGGAATGTGACAAGGTGTTATAACAAATATTTTTATTCCTATTTCAAATGAGTCAAGCAGAGGTATCAGAACTGAAGCTCACATTCTGGTCTCTGTTCTCCAGTCTTCCATTCTTACCTCTACCTTAAACAGAAGCCTGAATATGTATCATTTCTTAATTTTATCGTTATTTTGATTTTTTTGGAAGAGATTGTAGAATTAATTAGTATCTTAATTGCAAACTCTTATTCCAGATTATCTTTTTCATATAGATTCCTATGGTGTTATTATTCTTACTTAACAGAAGAAGCAGCTGAGGCAAAAGCAATTCTAAATAGAAATCCAAATCATGAATATGGAAAACTGTAAGACATTAGGCTGTGAATTTTGTCTTAAACAGTTTACAGGAAGAAAGACATCCAGAAAGGTGGATCGTACAGCTTCTCTTCCACATATAGTCAGCTTTTATCCTTTAGACCCTAAAGAGTTTATAAACTTTTATGCATCCTTAACATACATGCAAGCACTGATGTACCTAACTAGGAACTCTAATTATCGTTATTATTTAGAAATCAGTAAGTGGTTTTTAAGTGCTGGCCTTGTGCCAGGTGTCAAGCCCATTGTCCCCTCATAATTAAGAATAAGCAAGAGTTGAATATTTTTTATAACTACTTACCCAAATGTGCTATAATTACTAGGAAATTTCCGTTCTAAATATCAGTTTTGTTGTAGGTAGAAAAAAATCTTTAAATAACAGACAATTCTCTCTTAACATCATGTAGGAAATTGTAAAGGTCAGATTGCTAGCTGAATGTCTGTCTTCCTCCTGGAAAACAAAGTGTGGGCTCTGGAGAAGGATGTGTTAGTAGCTATTGTGTACATTTACAGAAAATGACAGGAAAGGAATTTTATGCAATCAATAGTTGGACTCCTTGAAAACTCTAATCAGGGACTAATGGAAGTCCCAGGCCTTCTCTCAATCAAAAGAAACAAGGGAAGTGTCATTTTGACATCAAGAACTATCTTCTACAGCCTTGAAGTAGTTTTCTTAATAAGAACACAAAGCAGGAAATACAGAGGAGGTTGGGGAGAGGGAAAACAAAATTTTTGCAGTAGCATGCGATCCATTTTAACCCTTATTTCCCTGATGCTAAACATTCCATAATGTACTTCTGTAATTTCACATTGAAGAATTAGTTCATAGTATAAACTTCTTTCTAAAATAAACAATTCCTTTTTCTAATGAAAACATTTTGTTTAGGTCTACATATCAATGAAAGCTTTCTTCATGTGTTTAATCAAATGATTTAAAAAGGGTCCATCATAATGTGGACGAGCTAATGTGAAAGGCTCCTATGTCCTGGGATCTTTTTAATACTCCATTTTTTTTTTTTTTTTTTTTTAGCAGCACAGAATTTAGTATACAGCACCTCTGCTTAAATATTTAACATAATAGTCAAATATAAGTATGAAAATTAGTATGAAATTTGTATGGTGTTTCCTTTTGTGAAATTGTGTCAGACTCACTGGGGCAGTACTTACATATTTATCCTAGCTTGAAAAGATGCCTTTTCATAAAGGAACCTTTAACAATGAGTATTCCATCTCCCTTTGCAAAATGTATTTGAGTGTGAATAGAAACTTTCAAACAATCTAAATAGATTTTTCCTTCCATATGCCTCAGGAATGCTGCAGGAACTGTTTGTCCATGGCAGTGGTTCTTAAACACGCTGGTCTCAGGACCCTTTGCACTTTTAAAAATTACTAAAGATGCTCAAAGAATTTTGTTTATGTGGATTATATCTATCAATATTTAATTAAAACAGAAATAGTAATTTAAAAATAACAATAACAAATCCTCTCCATGTGAACATAAATAATATATTTTTGTGGGAAATATATTTTCCAAAACAAACCAGAAAACTTGGCAAGAATAGTGACATGCTTTTACATGTTTACAAATCCTTTTAAATGTCTGTATTAACAGAGGACAGCTAGTTTCTTACATCTGCTTCTGCATTGGATCTATTGAGATACATTATTTGGGTTGAAATATATAAAGAAAATACAGGCTCACATAGGTTTTTAGTTGGAAAAGGGAGGTAATATTTTAAGTCTTTTCAGATTTTTCATGTATTCTTCCTTGACACTTCATCAAAATTTGACAAGCAGTAGTTTCTTAAGGTTTAGTTGCACTATGAAATCCATAAACATATCAATCAATATTTTGAACTCTATTAAATTAAAATCCATTGGTTTAACGTGTACTTTGAATAGATATTTTATCAGGTGTGATTTTGTAAAATCATTCATTGGTCATACAGGAAAGTCACTAACTTATAGATCCTCCTCATGTTGACACCTTTCATTATGCAGTATCTTTAAAAATTGTTAATCTTTAGGTATTAGAAGCTGTGGAGCTCATAGTGGTGGATACAAGATTTCTAAAATTCTAATTGAATGTTTTCACTGGCAACAAATACTGTCAGATGTTTTCTTTGAGGTGACAGGTTCATTTTATTTATTTTTGAGAAATGGCAGAGAAACATTGATCAAACAAATATTGAAGTCCAAGGTAAACGGAACTATTGTTATGAGTGCATAGAGTTTCCAAGTGAATGCATGTTGTCTGTTCCAGAAAGGAAATGAGAATGTTTCCTATCTGAAGTCTGACTGCCTGGGTTCAAATGATCATTCTTGTGATAGTAAGTAAATTGTTTAAACTATAAGCTTCCCTATATACAAAATGAGAAAGATAGCTGTAACTTACATCTGAGTGTAATAAGGATTGGCTGATTAAACCATGACATGTATAGACTAGTTCTTGGCATAGAGTAAGGACTTAATAAGTACCTGCTCTTATCACTAATATTGATGTTATTATCATCATAAACTAAAGGAATAAAGACAAAGAGTTGTCAGATGAAGAACTCACTATATGATAGCTTTTGTTTAAGACAGTCAATCAGAGTCTAACTACTTCAAAAATAACTTAAGTACATTACTCTCGAAAAAAGAAAAAAATGTAAAGAAGAATTTCTGATACCTAGGATCTTATGATTAGAAGCAGAAGAGGAGTGTATTTTTTTGCCATCTCTCTGAGTTAGTCCCAGTACATTTGAATCTTATGTGTAACTTGTTGGTTGTATCCCTAAATAAAAATACAGAGTTAGTCCCAGTACATTTGAATCTTATGTGTAACTTGTTGGTTGTATCCCTAAATAAAAATACAGAGCTTATATTTCTGTAATTCTTCTAAGTGTATGAAATTTTTCCTTAGAATAAAAATAATAGAAAAGCACAATTAATAGGTAGTAAGCCCGGTAAGACTGCCAAAGCAAAGCTAATGCAAGCTTTCTGGAATCTGTTCTACAACCGCCAAACATGTCTTATATCCTCAGAAGTTTAGCTGAATAATCCTTCCTTATCCTGGCCTGAACTGAAACCTGGCTCTTCTCAGATTTGTCAGAATCTGTCTCTTGTTCCCCAGAACAACTATGAATACATGGATCAATTTGCAGTCATACAATGCTTATGATTAATTATCCAAGTCTCATAGTATCAATGAAATAGACAAGGATTATTGATCTATTTGACTGAGTTTTTTAAAATGTTGTGGAACATGGGTGATGTCCATAATCATATGGTGGCTGACACAGAAGAAAGTTGGTTGAAGGTGAGCAATACCAGTAAAACAGCTACCATGTACCAGATATTGTTTTAAGTGACTCACATATATTGCTACTACTAGTAAGTAGGTACTACTGATTTTTCTCACCTTAAGAATTAGAGAGCTGAGTCCGAGAAAGATTGTATAATGACCTAAGGTTTTAGAAGAACGAAAATGTCAGGATTATAAAATATGATTAGAATTATATACCTTATGGATAATCTTTCTGTAGTTCAAATTTCTGTTACTGTAATGGGATCAAGGCTATAATAGATTTTTGTTTTTACATTCGAATATGCATGATCTAAACATTCAAACAGAAATTAATAATTCCTATATTGTAATGGCTTCACAGTACCCCAAAACAGAAATATCACTGCTTTTTACTCTTGGCAGTCTTCTTCCCACCAAGAACTTAAAGTTTCCTTTGTTTGGTTAAAATCATCAGAGTGTGATCCATGTGGGTTCTTCAAGACATGCTCACCTACTAAAACCTATCAGTCTGCAGACTGTTTCCAAGAAGATATTTTACAGGTAAATGTAAAACCTCATCGCTTTGTCAATCTTATGAACTCTTGCAGAATTCGGTTTTACACAGCCCTCTCACCTGACTGACTTTTCTACTTACTCCTTGCTGGAACAGAGTTGGGCCATCCCTCAGTCAGCAATAACACTGTACTTCCAGCAGCCTCCCAGACCCTAATCGAATTTTCTCTCACCTTTTGAATCTCTAACAGAACTATTTTGTTAGGCATCTCTCTTTCAAACTTTTGACTCACTCTGGACAAACTCTCTTCAGGAGCTGCTCTTGTTTTTCAAATTTTTGCTGACATTGTAATGGTTATAAAAGAGAAGCCTCTTACTACAGTGCTTTAACCTTAATAAAAACAGACTGATGTCTGAAATCTAGGTTTCCATTTAAATATACCATCCTCCGGAAAATGGAGTTGCCAGTAAAACTAGATAAGCTAAATATCTTTGGTCATATGTTGACAGTGTTCATGCCGAGCAAGCTTTCTCTTCCTCTGTTTTTTATGTAAATACAATATTTAAATAGTCATTACATTTTCTTAATGTGGGGAGGTAAGCCTATGACTGTGGTAGGAGTTTCTTCATGAACCTCTAGAATTTAGCAAAGCAGTTGATGTATATAAATCAATTTTCAAACTTATACAATCTTTAATATGCCTAAAATCTGATCATTTATGGGGAAATTATTGGCTCATATGTATTATCTCTTTTCTTTTAAATCATAGTGAGGAACTCTTTATTTCCATTTCTTGATCTTTGCACTACATTAGTTAATATAGGATTATTGGGGAGTTCAAATGATAGTATTAAGTAGTGACTAAAATATTGCACATATGAAAAATCTACAATTAAAGTTTAGATATACTGTCCTTCAGTTTAGTAAAAGCTATCTTCTCACCTCTGCCCTTTTACAAGGCATAAATTACCATTATATGTGAAGGTTCTATAGGATAGTAGCTGGGAGCCCAAGAGTCAATTAAAATAATCTGAAATTGGATACCAGGAGTGTGAAATCTGGAAAAACTGCAGTTAAAAATTTTTCTGTTTATTTGTTTTTTGAAGAAAATTAAATTTGAACCTAGAAAATATAATATGAACAGCTAACACATAGCAAATTAGAAAATGTTAGAAGAGTTAGCACATGAGCAGTGTGAAATAATTATTTCTAGTGCTATCTGTAAACCTAGGAATTCAGGCATTCATAAAAGGAAAAATAATAAATTGAACTTCATCACCATTAAGAATTTTGTTCTTCGAAAAACTTTGTTAAGACAATGAAAGAAAAGCCACAGGCTGAAAGAAAATAGATGTCAATCTATATTTCTGATGAAGTATTTATATTCAGAATATATATAGAACTCTCAAATCTCAATAATAACAAAACAAAAAATTGTATTAAAATGAGCCATAACATCTGAAAGGCACTTTACCAGATAATTTACGTCAATGGCAAACAGCCTCATGAAATAATGTTTAACGTCATTAGTCATTAGGGAAATGCAGATAAAAGCCACAATGACACATGATTATACACCTATGAGAATTACAAATGAAGAGAAAGAAAGACATTGACCTTACTAAGTGTACTGGGAAAAATGAAGTGCATTGCACTGCTTTTTGGGATGCAAAAGTTTAGCTAAGAGTTTGCCACTTTAGCAAGGACTTGCACAGTTTCTTTTAAAGTTAAACATGCCATTATCATATTACCTAGTAATTCTATTCTTGAATATTTACAGTACAGTCAAAACTTATGTTCACATAAAAATCTGTATGTGAATGTTTATAGCAGTTTTATTTGTAATTGCCCAAAGTGAGAACACCCTAAATATCCTTCAACTGGTGAATGAATAAACTGTGGTGCATCCATATAATGTGACACTGCTCAGCAGTAAAAAAGAACAAATTATTAATACTTGAAACAACATGGATGGATCCCAAATGCATCATACTAAAGAAAGAAGCCAGACTCAAAAGGCTACATGTTATATAATTACATCTACGTGACATTCTGGGTAAGGCAAAGCTATGTAGACACAGAAGGAATTAGTGGGTAAAGAAGCAAGAGGGAAATTGTGGAGTGAATGGAATTTTTTTATCTTGATTTTAGTGATGATTGCATGGCTGTATGTGTTTATTAAAAATCAGGGAACTGTATGTTAAAAAGGGTAAATTTTACTCTATGTAAATTACACCTTAATTTTAAAAAACAGAAAAAGAAACCTGAGTCACCATTACCAAACCCTAACACACAGAACAAGCTAAACAAATCTAATAGTACTTTTTAAAAATTATCAAAACCTATTATTCCATGGTCTTCTGTTATATAAAACTAGAAAACTTAGAAAACTAGTCTAGTTTTTCTAGGCGTGGTGGCTCACGCCTGTAATCCCAGCACTTTGGGAGGCTGAGGAGAGCGGATCACGAGGTCAGGAGATTGAGACCATCTTGGCTAACATGGTGAAACCCCATCTCTATTAAAAAATTTTTTAAAAATTAGCTGGGTGTGGTGGCGGGCACCTGTAGTCCCAGCTACTCGGGAAGCTGAGGCAGGAGAATGGCGTGAACCCAGGAGGCAGAGCTTGCAGTGAGCCAAGATCGCACCACTGCACTCCAGCCTGGGCAACAGAGCAAGACTCCATCTCAAAAAAAAAAAAAAAAAAAAAAAAAAGAAAGAAAGAAAAAGAAAACTAATTTAAGATTCTGGGATAAAAGCTGTTCGCCTGCTTTAAACACCATTAATAAGATTATAAAAACAATAATAAATACTAAATTAACTTCTGATTGAACATCACTTTTTCAGAAAAACAACTGTTTTCAAAGATTTATCTTTAAAGGTAAAAGTGTTCCTTGACTGCAAATATTTACAGTGAGGTCAGATGACTCCCATTTGGAATCCTTTTTAGCAACCTATAATCTTGTATTAGCATGGAAGTTCCCCTCCACACTTTTTCAAAATGGTTCAAGCAAATGGTTATGTCAATCTGATGTTCAAAGAGTTTAATTAGAAGTAAAAAACTTAAGTTGGCCTATACCAATTAAATATGCATTCTTTATTGTGCTGCTTATTATTCCACTGTGTTATGAAAAGATCATAAAATAATATTGCTGTAACTTCTTTTTTAAAAGTGAGAATATATGCATACAGAACTTTAATTGTAGGGGGGGACAATGGAGAAATTAAAAGAAAATTTTAGATTAAACTTTCACCAAATCTTCACAAATCTTTTCTATCTGGCACAAAAGTAGTTTTAACCACTATTTCCATTTTTAACTTTTTAATCAAGTATTCTGGTGTTGTGCAGATACAATATAATTCAAAAAAATAACAGAACATTTTAGATCAAACAGTTGAAAAGGAATGCTTACTTTGACTCCACTTATCTGTATAATCAAGATAAATTTCTCATAAAGACAGGTTGAGAAATTATGCTATAGAAACAGGAAATTGGTTTATAACATTTGTTTTATTTTTTATTTATAATAAAAAAACACAAAAATATTTAAGCTATGAGTCATGGGTTTAATCCCTTATCCATTAAAAATAGGAACAATTATGTGAAAGGTAGTACTGGTTGAATAGCCATAAGAAAGCTGAGCCTGACAGCTCTTTATTTAGGAACAAATAGATATTTTATGATTTACAAGAGAAATCTCTCTCTCTCTCTCTCACACACACACCCCCCTTACGTACAACTTTTTAAAGTTAAATTATGATTATAATAAAGTACATTGAATTCTTCTACCGATATTTGTTTCCAGATTTGAAGTAGCACAAACTAACACCTATGCTTAGGCCTGCTAGCTTTGGAAGGAAAAAGGTTCGTTCACAAGACGTATCTTTTAGAAAAACAGAATAAACAGGGCCTATAAGTACATGGGCAGTGATAGATATTAGAGCTGCATAGGAGCTGGGACAGCACCAAGAATTCATGAAAAACCTTGTGTGATTTATCTTTCAGTTAGAAAAATAGTGTACCATTGCTAATTTGAATGTTCAACCCCTACAAATCTTATG
Source organism: Macaca nemestrina (assembly GCF_043159975.1). Classification (NCBI taxonomy): domain Eukaryota; kingdom Metazoa; phylum Chordata; class Mammalia; order Primates; family Cercopithecidae; genus Macaca; species Macaca nemestrina. The sequence goes on along the minus strand of NC_092127.1, from coordinate 65,101,771 downwards.
TTGAACTTTAATCCTCATTGTGACAGTGTTGGGAAGTGGGGTGTAGTGGGAGGTGTTTGTGTCATGGGCGCAGGTCCTACAGGAATAGATTTATGCCGGCTCTGGACGAGGGAGTGAGTGAATTATGAATATTTTAGTTCCTTTGGGAGTTGGTTGTTTAAAAAAAAAAAAAAGCCTGGCACTTCCCTTTCTCTCTTGCTTCCTATCCTACCATGTGATCTGTGCACATGCCAGCTCCCCTTTGCCTTTCACCATTTGTGGAAGCAGCCTAAAGCTTTCACCAGATACCTGATCTTCTTCATAAATTACCCAGCCTCAGTTATTCACTTATAGCAACACTAAATGAACTAAGGCAACCATCTAACCAGAGACTTCAAATAACCAAGTAGAATTAAGCAAGACAACTGAAACCATGTACTACAAACACGGTAGTAAAGCTAGTTTAAACCTTTATGTGTACACACACACACAAGCACACACACACAAGCACACACACACGTGTGTGTGTATATATAGAGAGATATATATGCCTAAAATACCTCACTGGTGATAGTTTTTCTCTAACAGCCAATGAATAACGTGTTAAAAAAATCAGAGTAAAGTAGTTTTGTTTTAATCTGAAGGGATTTCTAGCTTTTTTTCTATCAATTTTTAAAACAATATAAGAAAAATAAAAGTATCGCATCATTCTTGTTACAGTCCCAGCTCCTGTGCAACTTCATTATCTATCACTGCCTAAAGAATGTCAGGTTATATGGAAAATAACCTGAATGGGATATGGATTGGCATTTATTTGTTTTTTGCCTTCTCTGAAGCAAATCCTATAAGCAACAGATTATCAATAAGAGAATTTGCCTGGTCATTAGTACCAAAAAACTTTTGGTTTTTATTAGTCATCATGCATGTATTCTTCTCAGAAGCAGAATTATTCCTATAATCTTATCTTTTTTTCCCTGACCAACTGTGTATTTTCAGTCTTTTTTGTAATTTCCACTGCAATAAAGATAGGAGAAATTGAGAGGCTATTCTTTCTGATCCACAACAGTGAGGATTTTGGTTAAATCATCTTCAGTATTTCAAAAAGCCCAGAGGCATTTGCCAGCATTCTTGGATACCTAATGGAGATAGTAATCTTTTTATTTTTTGGCTGAAATTATATTAACTGAGAGTGGTTGTCATAATGATAGAAGACTAGATTGATAGTAAAAAGATTTGTCTTCGAAAAAGAAAAATGAGGGAACAAAGTTTAATCAAATAAGGTATTTTATTAGGTAGGCCAGATTCTTCAACATATGGAGTACATGTGGGAAAACATAATAATAAAAGGGTCATTGATGGTAAAAAGTTTGGGAACTATATACTAAACTGTCTTCTCTTCCCAAATGTTGAGAATGTTTTTAATGTTGAATGGGGAGAGTTAAGAAAGAAAATGTCAAACATCTCCATCTTCTTTATTTCAACAGGTTTACATAGAACTGTAGCCTGTAGTAATTTCTGTAAAAATGTGCATTAAATTGTTAAATAAAACGTGGCAAAGTTAGCAAAGGGTTTAATTGTTCTAGTTATTTTCAAAGCTTTTGGGTAAAAATTGGGTGGTTCAATTGTATGTATGGTATGTATTGTGCCATTTTGTAAGATTCACGTAAGTCAGGAATGTCATTAATCAGCTTATCTAAAACGCTTATTTAAAATGCAAATATAAGAGTATTTAACTCAAATACAGAATTACTGAAATTATAGAACTTGTATTTAGTAGCTCATACATGCATATCTATTTTGTTTTTACCAGGAGAGTACAAATGCTGCACAAAACTTACTGCTTTCATTTCATTTCTTGATATGGGCATATTCTACATATTCTATCAACACTCTTGACCTTTGGCTTACTAATGAATACAACTAGATTAAAAGAAAATGGAACTATGGGCTGCCTATGTTTCTCTTTCCTTCTAAGTCACATTTTCATGGCAGTGTTGGCTAATACAATGAAGTAACAGGAATAACAAAGAATATAAAATTTCTTGGTTGATTGTGTTTCTTGGTATGTCGTTGTCTGCTTTCTGTATTTCAAGCAAGTTGAAACTTTTTATATTTTAGTTAGTCTTTTCATATTTTCCATTTATCTTTTTAATACATTTAATTTTTTCTACCTCCTAAACCATATGGAATATAATCATAACTGTTTCAACATACTTGTCTATTTTTTCTATCATTTGCACCATTCCTGAGTCATTTTTTGTTAGATTTTCTGTTCTTTATAGGTTATATTTCCCTGATTCTTTGCATGCTGAGTAATTTTTATTTTAAATACCAGATACTGTGAGTTTCACTTGTTTTGGCTTTATAATATTTTTGTATTCTTACGATTTTTTTTTATTTCTTGAGCTTTGTGCTGAGTCACAGTTGTTTTAAAATTTTGATCCCTTTAAATCTTGCTTTTAAGGTCTGTTAGGCGGGACAATAGCTTCATTTATTTTAAGGTTTTCCCACTACTGAGCCAAGACCCTTCTTTGTACTCTTAACGGATACCTGTGAGTTTTAAGGCTTTTTTATTCTAGCTGTCAGGAAAACTATTCTTGGTTCTGTTTGAGCTATGGCTACTTTTCCTTAAAATTCTTTTGGGTGACTCTTTCTTTGGCCTCAGATAGTTTTCTCACATGCATGGGTTGATGACTATTCAACTGAATACTCAAGGGGGACCCTCTGCAGATCTCTGAGGTTTTCTCTTCATGTCCTCTCTCATCTGGTATTCTGCCCTATAAACTCTAGGCACATGGAAATTCCTACTTATCTCTACTGGCTTTTCCCTTTCTATTCTATGGCTTGGAAACTTTCTCTAGGCAGTAAGCTGGGACAGTCATAGGACTTACGCCATTTATGTTCCAACTCTCAGAGATCACTGCCCTTCTTTTTATAATATCTAATGTCTTAAGTACTGTTGTTTCATATGTGTTGTCTGGTATTTTAGTTACCTCAAGCGGGAGGGTAAATCAACTCCCTACTACTCCATCTTAACTGGAAGCAGAAGTAAGGTAATCTTGACTCTAATTTAAAGATCAATTTTTGTTGTTTCTTAATTTTTTAATAAATATATGTAAAAATTTGAAATTATATTTATCATGTCTTAAGCTTGCCAGAATTAACTGGCATGTAACATAAAATTTTATGATTATTATTTCCACTCTGTGTCTTGTTCTTCCTTGTTGAAATTCCCCTAAAGTCTTATTACTCAGACTGGTGGGCTGACTAAAAGCATTGGTATCACTAGAGAGTGCGTTTGAATCTCAGAGGTAAGACAGAATCTCAGGCTCCACTCAGACCTACTGTCTTAGTCAGTTTGTGTTGCTATATCAAAATACCACAGACTGAGTACATTATAAAAAAATAGAACTTTTTTTTCATGGTTCTGGAGGCTGAGAAGTCCAAGATCAAGGATGTGGCAGACTGGGTGTCTAGTGAAGTTTGCTCTCAGCTTCCAAAATGGCAACTTGTTGCTGCATCCTCCAGAGGGTAGAAACATTGTGTCACATGGAAGAAAGAGCAGAAAGGAGGAAAAATGGGGCAAACTCCCTCCATTGAGTGGTTTTTTGTTTTGTTTTGTTTTGTTTTGAGACAGAGTCTCACTCTGTCCCCCAGGCTGGAGTGCAGTGGCATGATCTCGGCTCACTGCAAGCTCCACCTCCCAGGTTCATGCCATTCTCCTGCCTCAACCTCTCGAGTAGCTGGGACTACAGGCACCCACCACCATGCCTGGCTAATTTTTTTTTTTTTTTTTTTTTTGGTATTTTTAGTAGAGACGGGGTTTCACCGTGTTAGCCAGGATGGTCTTGATCTCCTGACCTCATGATCTGCCCGCCTAGGCCTCTCAAAGTGCTGGGATTATAGGCGTGAGCCACTGTGCCTGGACAATTAAGGGTTTTTATAATCAGTTAATCTAATTCATGAGGGTGGGACCCTTATAAGTCAATTATCTCCTGATGGCCATACCTCTTAATGTTGCTGCACTAGAGATTTAGTTTCAACATAAATTTCAAAGAGGACAAAACATTTAAATAATTGCACCTACTGAATAAAAGTCTTCATTTTAACAAATCCCCAGGTTAAACGTGTAAATTTTAAAAAGCAGTGCACTATGTGGTACTTCTAAAGAAAGAACCTCCACCTCATTTTTAGTTTCCTAGTGGGAAATCATAGTCAAAGTTAAGGATCTTAACCTTGCTTGTACACCAGGGCATTCTTCTTGGTGATATAGCCATTATGCATTTGCATCCCTGCTCTGTCAATTTCTAGATGTGTGAAATTGGATATGATAGTTTTTAGTCTGTTTTTTCATCCACAAAGTAGAACTAATGCCACCAACTTTATAGGAATGTTATAAAAGTAAAATCAAATATTACATTTAGTATCTGGCACATAATAACTTCTAAGCAAATGGTAATTATGAATATCATTGGATTATTAGGCTGTAAGTTTCTGGAAGGAAAGAGTCATGTCAAGTTTCTTTCTATTCCCTCCAAACCTAAAAAAGTAGATACTTAATAAAGGTTGGCTGACTGATTGATTGCAATGACATTTGAGTACTTCTCCAGGTAATTAAGAAATGAAATTGAAGTTAATAAACTACCTCAAATGAGTAGATTATATGACTCATTGAGTGGTCATAATCATTGAAGGAGAAAATAGACCCTCTCTACTTCATTCACGTTTAAGAGCAGAGTATGTTAAACCCATTGATTTTCAATGTTCATTAAGATAATTTCATACAAAGTTAGTTTCACCTACTTCTTATTCCATTTTAAACAACAAAGATAATGCCTTACTAAGATATCTGTATTGCATACTCCTGCAAGGTCTAGTTGAAGGTGCAATGGTCCCCATTGCTCTGCTGCAATTCACTTTAATCATATTCTTCAAAATGATATTTTTTGGAGAAATAACAACTCAAATAAGGAAAAAAAGAAATTTCGGCCCAATGCATCATTATTCACTGTGTTGTTCTTTAAATACAATGATATGATTGCCTTGCAATTTCCAGGATATTAATTTTAAGATTTTGTTTCTACATAACCTCCTCTGCCTAATTTTGATAAAATATTGTAGCTAACCTACCAATGCTCTTTCCGATTATTTCTCTTTTAAAATATAGAGGAATAATTTTTGAAAAATTATGGAATGCTCCATAAGCCTCAGTTTCTAAATCCAGTGGACTAAAATAATGATTACAACAAAATTAAGAGAATAATCTAGCAAATGGCCATTTTATGTCAGAAATGAAAAAACTTATGCATTATTCAAAAGCAATTACAAAATAATTTGCCAAAAGTATCAAAATAATTTTTAAAATGAAACTAATCTTTAATGCTGTATTCTAAATGTAAACACCATTATTAAATTATTTTATCGTTATAATATACAGGTTTATTTGAAATAAAGAAAAACATTGTATCATTGTATCTTCTAATTAATACTAAGAATTTTTTTCTTTCCTCTGAGAATTTATTACCTTTGAGAAAGGAAGATAAGATCTAGATATAAAATGTATGATCTTTAAAGGAAATAATTGGTAATTAAAAACTAACAAGTTTTTATATGACAATATACTCTTCCATAAATGTGAACATCATGTGACCCAAATGATTTAAGTGAGTAAGATTTTAGAGAAACAAATAAGATACCATTGGGGTATAAGTTAGTGGTTAAAAGCATGGGCACAGAAGTCAGACTTTCCAATCTTAATTCTAATGCCTTTATCAACAAGTTCTGGCACTTTTGGAATTAAAAAAAAAATCTTCTGTTCCTTAGTTAATTCATTTGTGAAAGTGAAGACAATGACAATAATGTTTTTCTCACTTTGTTGTTATAATCACTAATGGATTGCTATTTGAAAAGAATTTTGACCAATGACAAGAACACAGCACACGCAAGATAAATAGTACTAGTAAATGCTATTATTACCAAACATAATATTCTCCCTGTACTGAAAACGATCACTTTGATTTTATAAGAATATACTTACATTCCTCATGATATCAGTGGAATACTCCAATTGATAGATAAATAGTCTTTTTTTTTTTTTTTTTTTTTTGAGATGGAGTCTCGCTCTGTTGCCCAGGCTGGAGTGCAGTGGCCGGATCTCAGCTCACTGCAAGCTCCGCCTCCCGGGTTTACGCCATTCTCCTGCCTCAGCCTCCCGAGTATCTGGGACTACAGGTGCCCGCCAACTCACCCAGCTAGTTTTTTGTATTTTTTAGTAGAGACGGGGTTTCACCGTGTTAGCCAGGATGGTCTCGATCTCCTGACCTCGTGATCCACCCGTCTCGGCCTCCCAAAGTGCTGGGATTACAGGCTTGAGCCACCGCGCCCGGCCGATAGATAAATAGTCTTAAATCTCAGTAAAATTTCAGAATATTTAACAGTGTGATTAGAAATGTAAAAAGAGTAATTCTGAAGGTGGGCAACTTGGATAATGATTAAAGACACAGTTTTTAGAGTCTGACAGACTGAGTATAGCTGTATTCATTAGCTGGATAGCTTTGGTCAATCTCTACTTAATTTCCATAAGCCTCCATTTCCAAATCCAGAAAATGAGAGTATGAGTAATTATCTCACAGATCTATTATAAAAACTAAATGATTGAAATGTAGGTTTTCAGTTACATAAAAACCAGCACGTATTTATGTCTTTGTCTATTTGGGCTGCTATAAGACAATATCATATACTGGATGGTTTATAAATAATAGAAATTTACTTCTCACAGTTCTGAAGGCTGGGAAATCCAAAATCAAGGAGCCAGAAGATTTGGTGTGAAGTGAGAGCCTGCTTCCTCAAAGATGGCCTTCTTCTATTGTAACTTCACATGGAATAAGGGGCAAGGGATCTCTTTGAGATCCCTCTGTAATGTCTTTTATAACTGTACTAATCTCATTCCCTCATGATCTGATCACTTCCCAAATCCCTAGTACCATCACTTTGCAGGATAGATTTTCAACACAAGAATTGGTGCTGGGGGACACAAACATTCAGATTATAGTAACAATTATAATCTACTGCATTTATAATATCAATTCTTGTTGGATTTGGTCTCTGCCCTCAAATATTTTTAATCTTATTGTGTCAAGAAAATAATAATTCTAATTGGGCACAGTGATGCACATCTCTAGTCCAAGCTACTCGAGAGGCTGAAGTGAAAGGATCATTTGAGCCCAGGAGTTTGAGATCAGACTGGGCAATATAGCAACACCCTCATTGAAAAAAAAAAAAAAAAAGGTATATTCCCTAAAGACAGCCATGGATGCAAGTAATCTCTGTATAATACTATTAAATAAATCAATGATACAGCTGCAAATGATAGTCAATTAGAAGCATCATTTATTTGGGCCTCAAAGGTTTTGATTTTGTCCATTACTTTCCCTCCAATTTTTCAGGTACTTCTTTAGCCTTCTCTGGGAGAAGGGAAAAGTATTTAAAAACACGTAAGTAAGAGAAAATCATCTGTAGCCTAGATTAGTTTTTCTAGTCATCCTTCTACTTTATTGAAAGGTAAGTTTCCAACTACAAATAAGACATTTATATTACATAAAGTGTTCATATTAAAAACTAAAAAGTCTGTCTTATTACAGATTTTATAACATACATTGATAGATTTTATAACAAAGAAAAATCTTTTAGAGAGGGTTTGGAAACGTGAACACCCTAATGCAGATGTGTTTCCCAATTCATTTACACTTCCTAGGTCAAATTGCTGCTAGGGCTTATAGACTGCTGAGAAGTATGAGGCTGACTTTGGAAAAGTTCTCCAGATTATACTAATAATTAATATTATACTTTCTTTTCTACAGACTGGTTGAGAGCCCAGAGACCAGTTTTTGAGGGATCCCAGACAAATAGCAGAAAGCAGAACATCCTGGGGAAAAGTCCAATCTTTTCTGTCTTTTGGGATGAGACAATCTCAGGTGGCTGGGGAGAAGCACCTAGCCATGGCGCTGGCAAACTTCCTGTGCATATACTGCCAGTCCACAACAGAGTGATTCAGCTGCCACTGGGACTTGTGCCATTTAGGATCTTCCAACAACCAACTTTCATACCCAGTGAGCTAGTAAAGGAAAACAGCAGTCATTTAAGAACCTCCAGCAAACAGAATGATCAGTCAGTGTCTCAATTAGGGTCCAGTTAGGAGACAGAAGTCATAACAATTATTTCAACAGAGAAAATTCAAGATACAAAATAATTAAGCAAAGTTATTCAGGTAACTGAAAGGTCAGAAAGAGAACTCTGAGTTTTCATGGAGGTAGCAACTATACAGCGAAGTTAGCCCCCATGGCTAAGGGAACCAGGGAAAGAGTTTAGACATACAGAAACTTGGAGAAGATGTCCCACAAAGCATCAGACCTTTGAGGAAATGGCTCAGCTTGGCTGGTGATGCCATCTCTGAGCTGGGGGAAGAGGTGCCATGGGGGCTGGGACCCAGACTTCTATGGAGGGGATGTCAGCTAGTTGGTGCTGGGATATCTGTGGTATTAGGATAAAGCTGGTCTTTTGAGAGCTGGAAAGACTGCAAACAGGATTTAACCACTGTTATGGGTCCACACATCTGCTACTAACATGAAGAAGCATTGCTAGGGTGATACAGGAAAAAAGAGACTGTCAGGAAGTAACAGAAAGCCCATAAGATGAAAACAGAAAATATTAAAATATTAAATAGTAAGTACCTTCTTACTCCTCTTGCCTTGCCTTGCAGCCTCTCTCTCTCTCTCTTTCTGTGTGTGTGTGCGTCGCTGTGTGTGTGTGTGTGTGTGTGTGTGTCTCGTCCCCTATTGACAAAGCGTAAGGAGAAGCAACTGACAACGCTGAAATGAAGTTAGCCGAGTCGCAGTTTCAGCATCACAAATTCTAGTATAGATGGGTACAGTTTGGGAGCTGAAATTCAATAACTTAATCGGCTGCCATAGGAAAAAAAAAAAAAGCGAAAATAGAGCGGCTGCGAGAGGCAAGTGGAAGTGGAAAATATAGGAAAAAATAGCAATTCAAAAGCAGGATAAAATAATCATTCTATAGATTTTAAAAAATAATTAAACATGATTTTCTAAACAAACCAGACAAGATGAAAGAATAATTACCACTGAAATCTAAATGAATGGCATGGAAAATCAAGTAACATAAATACCAAAAAGAAAAGGACAAAATGTAAATTGAAGTAATAACCAAAAAAATGTAAGAAATGTGGAACAAAGATCCAACAGAGCTAAAGCGAGTAATAGGAATTGCAGAAGTAAAATGAACAAATGGAGGAATAATTGAGCAAACACAGAATAATATTTATTTGAGCTGAAGACCTCAATCTGTAGTTTAAGGTTTCACTGACTTCCAGGATACACTGAGAGTAAAACCTAGGTATAAAAATGCTCAAGCTAAAATGAGAAATCTTACAAGTTTCCAAACATACAGAAAAAGTACCATCAAGAGAAAAATAATTGGCCTGGCATCCAAATGCATGTCCAAAACACGACAGCCAGAAGCTAGCAGAGAGTAAAAGTCTGTTAGCTGATTATGGAGAAAAAAAAAAACTGATTAATAAAAATCAAATTATTGAGGAGTAAATACAAACTCAATTACCATGATAAAGATGGAATGAATGAATACAATTTTCAACACCAAACAAGTAAACAAAATAGAGGGTTGTTGAACATAAAACTATTTTAGCTAATATGGATTTTCACAGACTAGTTGGAATCCCATTTCTCCTGATAAGATAAGCAATAAGAGAAAATTTGAGAAGGAGGAAAAAGTACATACTTCACACTGGAAAGGCTAGTGTGTATATCCTTAGTGTCTTCAATATACTGTCAAAACATTTTTAAAGAAAATTCTGGAGTCTAAGTAAATTAATACGTTTATGTGATACAGAAAAAAATCATTTTAAGAAGAGCAGGAACACAGAAACTAACAAAAATGGAGGCAAACATTTACATATAAAAAGATGCAAAACAGAATACATACAGAGCCCACATTTGCATGTGAAGCTATCTATAAAGGCCATTTACAGAGAGCACTCTCAAACTTAACACATCAACATTAACCTCTAAATAAGCAAAAATTAATGAGCATAAAATGAAACTTAGCAAGTATGGTTCATTCAAGGTTTTTTAGGGAAAAAAAATGGATCAACTGCATCATCTACTAGTTTCACTCAATTTACAAACAAAGTGGAAAGGAGAAATTGTAACTGTCAACCCATCCTAAAAAAATAAATCTCTGGAATAAAAATGTATCATTTTTATATGGAACAATGATCTTGAATCTAGATCAAATGTCTTTCTATCAATGAAAGCATAAATATAGAAAGCATGGGTAACACAGAAAAATTAGCCAAGCCATTTTTAGAAATGTGCCTAGGACTTATATTTCTCCAAATTCAAGACCTCCAGCCCCTGGGCCTTGCAATGAGTTGGTGCTAAATAAATGCTGATGATAGTAGTGAATACTGTCAGAGGCATGTGAACCAGAGCAACTTTATCTTAAATAGGAACTGGGAAAAATGAGGCTGAGACCTACTGGGCTGCCTTCCCAGACAGTTAAGGCATTCATTCTAAGTCACAGAAGGAGATAAGAGGTCAACCCAAGATACAGGTCATGAAAACCTTACTGATAAAATAGATTGCAGTAAACAAGCTGGCTAAAACCCACCAAAACCAAGGTGACGAGAGGGACCTCTGCTCATCCTCACTGCTAGTATCCCACCAGCAGAATGACAGTTTACAAATGCCATGACAGCATCAGGAAGTTACCCTGTGTGGTCTGAAAAGGGGAGGCATGAATAATCCACCCCTTGTTTAGTATATCATCAAGAAATAATGATAAAAATGGGCAACCAGCAGCCCTTGGGTCTGCTCTGTCTATGGAGTAGACATTCTTTTATTCCTTTACTTTCTTAATAAATTTGCTTTCACTTTACTCTATGGACTCACCCTGAATTATTTCTTGTGCAAGATCCAAGTAAGGGAAGAGACCACCCCTCATACTGTCTTGTGCCCAATTTCTGCCTCCAAAGAAAGAAGAAGTAAAAACTAAAAGGCAGAAATGAAATCCACAGGCAGACAGCCTGGCACCAGACCCTGGTCCTGGTAGTTAAAGATCGACCCCTGACCTAATTGGTTCTGTTATTTATAGATTACAGACATTGTATAGAAATGCACTGTGAAAATCCCTATCTTGTTTTGTTCTGACCTAATTAACGGTGCGTGCAGCCCCCTGTCACATACCCCCTGCTTGCTCCATCAACCACGACCCTCTCACGTGCATCCCCTTATTGTTGTGAGCCCTTAAAAGGGACAGGAATTGCTCACTTGGGGAGCTCGGCTCTTGAGACAGAAGTCTTGCCAATGCCCCTGGCCGAATAAAACCCTTTCTTCTTGATTTCGGTGTCTGAGGAGTTTTGTCTGCGGCTCGTCCTGCTACATTTCTTTGTTCCCTGAGCGGAAAGTGAGGTGAATGGTGGATGGTCGAGGCAGCTCCTTAGGTGGCTTAAACCTGCCCTGTGGAACATCCCTGCAGGGACTCTGACTAGCCTGAGCAACGTGGATCCTGAGAGCGCTCCCAGGTAGGCATTTGCCACGGTGGGATGCCTCGCCAGAGCAGTGTGTGGCAGGCCCCCATGGAGGATCAACACAATGACTGAACACCGGGAAGGAATCGGCACTTGGAGTCTGGACATCTAAAACTTGGTAAGACTAGTCTTTGAACTTGCCCACTCCATTTGAGTGGAAGCGTGGCTTGATCACCCATGGCGTGCCTTTATCAGCACTTTGGTTTTGGTTTTTGTTTTGATTTGTTTGAATTGCTTGACAGGCCTGGTCTTGGGAACCTGCCCACTCCATTTGAGTGGAAGCGTGGCCTGATCACCCACAGCGTGCCTTTATCGACACTTTGGTTTTGGTTTTGACTTGGTTTGAATTGCTTGACAGGATTGGTCTTGGGAACTTGCCTACTCCATTTGAGTGGAAGCATGGTTTGATCACTCACAGTGTGCCTGTACTGGCACTTTGGTTTTTGTTTTTGACTTGACTTGGATTGCTTGATACTTTGGTTTTGGTTTTGACCTGGCTTGGATTTCAGGATACTCTGATTTTGGTTTTGATTTTGGTTTGGTGTAAACTACAAAAGTGTGTGTGTGCTCTTTTTACCCGGTCTTTGTTTTGTGGTGTGCGTGTGGTGTGAGCGTGGTGTTTTGTCTAGAGGAAACATGGGTGAGGCACAAAGTAAGCCCACCCCACTAGGAACTATGTTGAAAATTTTCAATAAAAGGATTTAAGGGAGACTATGGAGTACTATGACACCAGGAAAACTTAAAACTTTGTGTAAGATAGACTGGCCAGCATTAGAGGTAGGTTGGCCATTAGAAGGAAGTCTTGACAGGTCCCTTGTTTCAAAGGTATGGCACAAGGTAACCTGTAAGTCAAGGAACCCAGACCAGCTTGTCTTAGATCCTCCACCCCCAACACACAGTGGTTGAGAGAACAGCAGCATAAGCAGCTGGCAGAGGCAAGGAAAGACCAGCAGAGAGAGAGAAAGGAAAGAGACAGCAAGCAAAAGAGGCAAAGAGAGAGAGAGAGGAAGAGACAGACAGAGGGAGTCAAGCACAGAGAGAGAGAGAGAAAGACAGAGGCAGAGAGAGAGAGGAAGAAACAGAGGCAAAAGGAAAGTCAGAGAGAGACAAAGTCAAAGAGAGAAAGAAAGAAAGAGAGAGATATACAAGTAGTTAAGGGTGTACCCTATTCCTTTACAGGCCATCATACCAATTCTAATTTCGACAAAACAAGGTCTTATTAATAGCAAAGGATAATTAAAATCCCAAACTTACAAGGTTTTCAACAAAAGTAAAGTTTGCTAAAAGTTAACAGTGTAACATGTATTATAGTAATTCTATTTTTGTGGCCTTAGACAGTCTAGTCCACAGACATAAAAAAAGGTTTGCTTTGGAAAAGAATAGTTATCATCTTCGGAAAAAAAAAAAAAAAGTGAAAAAAAGGGGGCGGGGTGGAATTTATATGAAAAGAGTGTTATATGGTAAATTCTTGTCCTGAAATAAATTAACTGGTTGTTTAAAGAAAGAAATGTTTGTAATAAGTCAGAAAGTTAAGGCATATCACAAAAACATTGCCTGTAAAAGTTGTGAAAGAAAAAAAAAGGGTTATAAAAAAGTGTGTTAGGCTGGGTGCAGTGGCTCAGACCTGTAATCCCAGCACTTTGGGAGGCCCAGGCGGGTGGATCACGAGGTCAGGAGATCGAGACCATCCTGGCTAACACTGTGAAACCCCGTCTCTACTAAAAATACAAAAAATTAGCCGGGCATGCTGGCGAGTGCCTGTAGTCCCAGCTACTCAGGAGGCTGAGGCAGGAGAATGGCGTAAACCTGGGAGGCGGAGCTTGCAGTTAGCCGCGATCACGCCACTGCACTCCAGCCTGGGTGACAGAGGGAGACTCCGTCTCAAAAAAAAAAAAAAAAGAAAAGTGTGTTAAAAAAAGATTGTATGCAAAAAATGTTGTATAATTTAAAAGTAACTAGGCCACCTGAATGTAAAACTATTGGGGGGGCCGGGCGTGGTAGCTCACGCCTGTAATCCCAGCACTTTGGGAGGCCGAGGCGGGTGGATCACGAGGTCAGGAGATCGAGACCATCCTGACTAACACGGTGAGACCCTGTCTCCACTGAAAATACAAAAAATTAGCTGGGTGAGGTGGCAGGCACCTGTAGTTCCAGCTACTTGGGAGGCTGAGGCAGGAGAATGGCGTGAACCCGGGAGGCGGAGCTTGCAGTGAGCCGAGATCGCGCCACTGCACTCCAGCCTGGGCAACAGAGCCAGGCTCCCTCTCAAAAAAAAAAAAAAAAAAAAAAAAAAAAACCATTGGGGGGGAAAAAAAGTTCATATGCAAGGTGCATAAGAAAAGCAAAATATATCTTTGGTAAAAGGATTATAAGGAGGCATAAGAATGTACATTTTTACCTACATTAAAAAGTTAAAAATTACTCATTTGAAGGTTTAAGCAAGGTTTAAAACATTAATTGTAAAGAACATTCTGTGTGTAAACATATTAGCGAAAGTTAAAGAAGTATCATCTAATTTTTCTGTGAACTGGACATTAAAGTAAAAGCTTAACAGGTTTTTCTTAAAGCACCAACCTGCTCTTTAGCAAAAATTATAAAAGGTTAAAAAGAGTCTATAAAATCTTACCTTATGATCAAACATTAAAAATTAAATAAATATGTTTACAAGGTTTTATTAAAATTAGGTTTAACATTAATAACACACTAATATAAAGATAAAATTTACCTTATCTGGTATAAAAATCATATGAGAAGCATTGTTAAATGTAAAATGGTATTTGGCTTTCTTTGGTTTAAAAACTAATAAAAATAGGTGCTAAAGGAAATTTCTCAGTAAAAAGGCACTAAGGACTGTAAAGTCCACTGCCAAGGTCCCCACATTTATAACAAAAGGTCAATTTCTTAAAAATTATATATTTGGTTTATCTTCCACTTTCCTTTCTCACACACACACACAAAACTAAAAGTCTTTTAGCACATGTACCACCCCTAGAATTTCCAGTAAACCAGCAGCAGCCTGAAGATCACGTTCTCATCGAAAGGTGGAAAGAAGAAAAACTCGAGCTAGCCTGGGAAGGACCCTACCTTGTGCTGCTTACGACTAACCCTGCTGTTTGTACAGCAAATAAAGGACGGACTCATCATCACACCCGAGTCAAGAAAGCGCCACCCCCTCCAGAGTCGTGGGCCATAGTCCCAGGGGAAAACCCTACCCAACTAAAGCTACAAAAAATTTAACTCTTTTAATCTATTCTATTACTCTTTCTTCTTTCCTCATTCTATTGCTGACCATCTAGTTATTAATATAACCAAGTCAATTTCGCCTCAAACTATTGCATTTAATGCTTGCATTGTTACACCCTGTGAGGACTTCCCAAGTCAAAGACAACTTTCTACTTCAGAAGAGTACTTCTGTCCCTCCTGACTCTCCTCAGACAAGGCATTAGTAAACTTGGACCATTTAATCCGGGGAGATTTCGATAAAGTTCCCAGTGCCAACCAGGAGTATTGCCCCCCGATGTAGAGCTTTCATGCCATAGTTGATCCAACATTCTGTGGACCACCAAAGAACAAGGATGTACTACCCCAACTGGTTTTTGTAATTTCCCTAAAACCATACATTCATTTTACTAGAGGATCATAGAAGTTAAAGACTTAAAACAAACTTCAGCAATTAAGACAGGATACCAAGATGCAAATGCCTGGTTTTTTATATTTTTTATTACTCAGGGCGACCATCTTGCCCAGAGACCACATGTTGAAAGGGAGGTTGGTCAGAGGTTGGATTAATGATGATGGGGGGAAGTTTGAGCCTTGGCAGTTTGCAATTGGGTGCGAAGCAGAGTGGCTAATGTCTGTTTTTTCACATGTATTTTACTCTGGCCAGAACGGAAAGATATAATTTTCCTTTGTGTTGTGGCTTGGCCCCCAGAGCTGTGGTGCAAGGAGCCAGGTCACTAGGGTCACTCAGGGAAATGGAACCCAGAAGTCTGGCATGCCAGCAAAGGGTAAGAATTTCTTACCAGTCTTCTGGTCTCTCTGTCTCTCTGTCTCTGTCTCTCTTTGTGTGTGTGTGTGTGTGTGTGTGTGTGTGTGTGTGTGTGTGTGTGAACTGGATGAGGTTCTCAGAGGGAACTCTGGTCAGTCATGTCCTTGGGAGCTTGACCTTGTAACCATGACCATGCTTTCTCTTTTCACGATGGTAGTCTGGGTTTAGGGTACAATTCCCTAAGTCCAATTCCTGACTTAGGGAATGAATTAGTCCTTTATCTTCTATCTATGTATTTATATGTATTATGTGTGTGTAATATAAAAGAGCTTTGATTAATTGGTTTAATAATAATATATGCTCAAATCAAATATTTTGTCAGAAAAGTAAAAAGTGGAATGACTTTTAGTTAGTGTGAGTTAAGTAGTCTTTGGGAAATAAAAACAATTTTAGAGATTATTAGTAAAGTAAAGACATTTGGTCTAAATTAGACAGGTCAAATATTAAGTTTACTACATGCTTTAAGGTCATAAACTGCTTCTTTGACTTTTGAAAATTGTTCAATTTAACTACCTTGGAGACATTAGATTCTAGATAAGGCCTGGGGACATATGGAGTTAGTCACACTCCCTAGCTATGCTGGAGTCAGCCATATCTGCTCTTCTGCCTGGTGTGTCCTAGGCTAGGCTCCACACCTAGTATATGATTAAAATCCCGAATTTACTAAGCTTTTCCCCAAAAGTAAAAGTTGCTAAGAGCTTACATTGTAACATGTATTTGAGACTACTGAAGAAACTGTTGTACATATAAGGTGTATAAAGAAAGTGAAATGTGTTTTTGGTAAAAGATGATAAGAAGGCATGGGAATATGGATTTCTTGCCTAAGATTTAAGGATTAAAGGATTGTTTTAAGTTAAATAGAATAAAGCTGAAAGTTTGAATAGTTGTAGGAGGTTTGTGAAAAATTAATTGTAAAAAATAATTCTATGTGTGAACATATTGGCTAAAGGTAAAGCAGTATTATTCAGTTTTTCTGTAAACTGAACATTGGAATAAAAACATTACAGGTTTTTCTTAGAGGAAAAACCTGCTTATGATCTGCTGTTTGACAAAAATTGTAAACAGTTATAAAAGTTTTATGAGAATCTTAATTTATGGTCAAACTGATTAAGATTAAATATGTCTATAAGGTTTCATTAAGAATTGGGTTTGACATCAATGGTACAGTAATATAAAAGTGACATTTGGCTTATTTGGGATATTAAAATCATACAAGAAGCACTGTCAAATATAAAATGATGTTTGGTTTTCTTTGGGCTGTATTTGTATAAATGTGTTATTGGTATATATTCTAAAATTATTGGAAACTCCTATAATTCTGATATGAGTTTGTGTACATTATCACTAATAACTTTAATTGTTACATAAAATCATTGTATGCCACAGAGGTAATCAGATTTCTTTGTCAATTGTGTTTTTTACTTTGGCTGTCCTAAGATGTTTTGTTACCCACAAACAATTGTTACCTTGTTTTAATCCTCTTTAGATTGTGGTTTATAATCAATTATAGAACTCTAACCATTGTTTTTAAATGCAAATTTCTGATAACTTTGGAAATTGTGACATTAGAATAGAGGAAGAAACTTTTAGGACTCTCATGGAGAGCTGAAATGTTCATGAACTAAATTAACTGAACCAATAAAAAGTATAAAGTAACCTTTTCCACTTTTTGCTGAAAACGTTGCTGATCCTTTGTTTTGTTTTCCAGAGTCAAGAAAACGTTTCTTTTGAGCTATTTATAGCCTTTAACTATTGAGTAAATTATACTGCTGTGAACAGAATTTGGAGCGTATTTGTTTCTCTCTACCTGATTTCTCCAGAAATTGGAAAATATTTGTAAGTATTCTTAATTTATGGCAATATAGTTATTTGCATAACTGCAATAAGAATCTGTTTTCTTTTGCAACAGGACACAATTAGAGAAATTGGTTATTTAACCAAGGCTTTGACTGGAATGGTGTGCTTTCCTTTAAGGAATCAAAGTTGACTTGTAAAGCCAAAAAATCCTTTTGGGAAACTGGCCTCATACCTTGCCTATGCAGCCCCTGTACAAGGTCCTTGACCTGTGGTAAGTAAAGAATGTCACTTTCTGTCAGATCTAGGAACTCCAAGTTATCTTGGGACCCCAAAAAGAAAGGAATTTATTCAACTCATAGGTATTTGAGGGTGCAAACCTATGGCTGGGCTCAGCTTTAAAAAAGCCTTACCTGAGATTCCTTCAATGGAATGGAGTTCCATCAAAGCCAATTTACAAAAAAGCCTATGTGAAAAATAATTATTCTTTCTGCACTTTATACAAATAATCAGGCCAAGTATAATAAAGGAAATTGATCTTACCATGAATTTTCTTTAGTAAAAATGGGAAACTGGAAAGAACTTACATTTTAAAAACTATGGTGCACTTGTTATGAAATTCTTGTCTCATAGTTAGTTTTAAGTTCGTTTCTGCAATTTAGGTTAACCTTGCTTGTTCCTGTGAACCAGCTAGTGATCTCTGGCTATAACTCAGAAGAAACACGAGAGATGGGTAATGTAAAAATCTGAATCAATATTCTAATTCTGGACACATTGAAATCAGCTAGTAACCCCATATTAGCTAAGTTTCAATAGTCCCATGGTTTCCGGAAAATCATCTTATTTAGTTTAGTTGGGATAATTTTATTTATTTTGCTTTACCATTATAGAATATATTGCTGTTGTATTCTGTGCAGGAACGAGGATAAGCTTACTCAACGTTTTCTTAAACTGAACACTTATTAGTTTTCCAGATATCACCTCTTGTTGGAACTCAAGAGTCATGAAGGGCCCTCGCCATACTGATGCTTTCTGACTGAGCTCTTTCTGCCCTGAACACAAGAGACCCTAATAGTTAGGCAGGGATATCATTGCCCCTTTTCAGCGTGAAGAAGTTACAAAAGATGGTTCTTCATCCCTCTGCAACCCTTAGGATTAAGGGTTCCCTTATAAAAGGAAAGGGGGACATGTCAGAGTCATGTGAAACACAGCAACTCCATCTTGAATAGGAGCTGGGTAAAATGAGCCTGAGACTTACTGTGCTGCATTCCCAGACAGTTAAGGCATTCTAAGTTGCACAATGAGATAGGATATCAGCACAAGATACAGGTAATAAAGACCTCGCTGATAAAATAGATTGCAGTAAAAAAGCTGGCTAAAACCCACCAAAACCATGATAGTGATGAGCATGACCTCTGGTCATTCTCACTGCTACGCTCCCACCAGCACCATGACAGTTTACAAATGCCATGGCAACATCAGGAAGTTACACTATATGGTCTAAAAATGGGAGGCATGAATAATTCCCCCTACCATCAAGAAATAATTATAAAAATAGGCAACCAATATCCCTTGGGGCTGCTCTGTCTATGGAGTAGACATTCTTTTATTCCTTTACTTTCTTTCTTAATAAACTTGCTTTCACTTTACTCTACGGACTCGCCCTGAATTATTTCTTGTACAAGATTATGGTGTTTGGATTGGGACCCCTTTCCTATAACAATACCTTGCTGATGATGGTAGTGAAATAGCCTTTGCAAAAATTATAATGGTGAGAAAAATATGACAGTGAAAGGGATCTGACATAACCAACTCCCTCTTGCTTCTAACCTCCAAGCTGTTCTTGTTCATTTCTGAAAGTAAGCTAAACTAACTTTGGGAGGAACTTAGTTTATAGTTTAACTTTGAAACAAACATGATGTAACACCCCTCTTCCAAAAAAACCCTTGTTTTCTTGGGTATCAGACTGCTTTCGTAGGACTAATACATTAGCAACAAGATTAGAAATTATGTTTTAGGAGTCATGTAGCTAGAGGCCACAAGATTCTAAACCTTCCCAATTGCTCATAGGAATAATATTGCTATTTTAAAACCTAAGATTGGTGCTTGAAATAGTTTTCAGACCCTATACTTGATGGATCAGCTGGCATCACCTAGCTAGATAAACTGGCTCATTTGGTTTTGTGGTCCTCGTCCAGGCACTGACTCAGTTTTGCAAGAGGACATCTTTGACTCCCTATGATTTCATCTCCTACCTAACCAATAAGCCCTCCTTACTCCCTGGCCCCCTACCTGCCAAATTATCTTTAAAAAACCCCAGTCTCCAAATTTTCAGGGAGACTGATTCGAGTAGTAGTAGAATTCCATCTGATTCAGCCAAATTTACTTGAATTAAATTCTTTCTCTGTTATAATACGTTGCCATTGAATATTTATTAAATTATTAGATGAAAGAAATAAGAAATCAAACATCACAATCAATAACTGATTTAATAAAATAAGGATCATGAATGGGATGATTATTATCATTTCATGTTTTTTCTAAAGCCAAAAAAATCAAATTTTTTAAAATTGTTCCTTTTGCAAGTTTTTAGCTTAGTTATCACCCTGCATAACATCTTCAATGTCTTTCTAACTTTATTCACCATTGTTTAGTTTTCTAAACAGGAAATTGAGAGTTGAGTTTCCCTACTGTTTTCAGGCACATAAATACTTGAATTGGAAGGAAGAGATGATTAATTTACTATTGCACATTGCTGAATCTAATATGCCAATGAAAACATTCTCATTTTGTTTTCTGAAAAGTTTTTGTATGAGGCTTGTTTGTTTTGTTATATATGGTAAGAGATGCCTTCTTAGTGGGATTACACAATAGAAAATAAAAATTCACCATTTTATGAAGACAAAGTTCAAGAAATCATATTGAATTTAAATTATATGTGGAACGTGGAGATAAATAAATGAAAGACTGTAGAGAATAAAAGAATAGATGAAAGGTGGCAAAGGGCTCTAGTATGAGAGCCATACTTTCTGACCAGCTGAGCTGTGTGTGCTATTTGTAAGGTACCTAGCATGAAATTGTGAAAAAGAATTCTGCCTTTTCTGTTCTGTCTTCATCTCTTAGTTTCTTTTCCCCATGAAGTGTATGTACATGCATGCTATCTGAGACAGGCCAAAGCAATCAATAAAACTAATATTAATGACTGGATAAGCCACCATTATAGTCTGCCACTCATCAATCTTGGCCTTTGGCCTTAACTTTCTCTTTATGGCTGTGGATCAGTAGAGGATTCAGGCACATAGAATATATGTTCATTAGGCTTTTATTTAATTTGTGCATGTAATTGCCTGCATTGTAAGAAAATAAGAACATGCAAATAAGCAAAAATAATAACATCAACCATAACTATACTTTGTTAACATTCTATGTTTCTACGCCTATGCACATACATAAATAATGTATGAATGAGTGAACAGATGATAAGTAAATGAAGCAATAAGTAAATAAATTAATAATTAATAGAACAAACTGAGAAAATCCATGTGTGTATGTGTGTTTGTGTATTTAAGACCTATTTTTAAATTCAAAAATAAACTGTAATCATCTCTTAATGCCAGTAAATATAGAAATACATTGTCATTAGGATACACTTTTAATGGTAAAGGAATCACACGTATTTTCCAATCTGCAATCTAGCCATCTGTTGCTAATGACCTGATTTTGATTTGTTGCATAAAAAATACACAATTCTTTGTAGGCCTTTTGCAATATTACATAGAGTAAACTACTCAAAATCCCACATGTTTACACATTTCTCTTCATTGAATTCATAGTCTAAGAGTCAGCAAACCTTTTCTGTAAAGGGTCAGATACCAAATATTTTAGGCTTTGGGAGCTATACAGTCAATGTGAAACTTTTTGACTCTGCTATTGTAGTGCAAAAGCAGCTAAAGACAATACATGAATGAGCATGGCTGTGTTCCAATAAAACTTTACAAAGTTTTAATTGCCCCTTCCAGTAGGGTGATTTGGCCCAGTTTTAGCACCCACTCCCATTTTGCCAATAAATCATGACCTTGAAAGAATTTTGCTCGAAATCACAAAGCTAGTTAAAGACACAACAGCTGCTAGGATACGTATCTACTAAAACCTAACTCCAGCATTCCTTTTACATCCTAAAACATCAATTTTTATTTTTGTCCTTCCCCAGTTCTAATTATAACAGTATATCACCCAGAAGAAACTGATAAATCTTTATCATTGTGTTTACGGCCTTCCACAATCTGACCTTCAGTTGCCTTCTAACTTCATCTGCTACCACAATCTTCTTAACTCTGCCCCAGAAACCCTCATCACTTGGCTCTTCCCCAAAAATCTTCAGGCATGCCTGCCTCAAGGATAGATAAACACATGTCTCTCTCCCTCACTTCTTCAGGTGTTTACTCAAATGTCACATTTTTAGTGAGGTCTTCTCCGGCTGCCATGTCTAAAGTTGTACACGTCTCACACGTATAACAACACACACACAGACATGTTGTATCTCCCTTCTTGCTTTATTTTCCCTTTTAGCTATTATATCAGTATTCTTTTTAAATGTGTATTCCTCTCACCAGATTACAAACTCCATGAGTGCAGGGTACAGAGAGTTTCATCTGTATTGTTCACCAGTAATTCCCAGCACTGTGTCTGGCATACACTGATTGTTCAGCAAATATTTTTATAATGAATGAAGGAATATAAACATTTGGTTGATTTACAACTAATCTTGAGTGCTGAACATACTGAAATTAATCTTCAAAGTAATTTTGTGTATTTCCCTTAAGGTCCAAAGAAAGAGTTGGTTTTGGTACAACCATTGTGTGTGTGTGTGTGTGTGTTTGTGTGTGTGTGATATAGTTGAAAAAATTTTACCGTCAACCTTAAAAAATACTTGAAGTAGGCCAGGTGCTTAAGCCTGTAATCCCAGCACTTTGGGAGGCCGAGGCAGTGGATCACCTGAGGTCAGGAGTTCGAGACCAGTCTGACCAAAATGGCAAAACCCCATCTCTACAAAAACACAAAAAAGTTAGATGGCCGTGGTGGTGGGCGCCTGTAGTCCCAGCTACTTGGGAGGCTGAGACCGGAGAATCACTTAAACCTGGGAAGTGGAGGTTGCAGTGAGCCGAAATCACACCACTACACTCCAGCCTGAATGACAGAGCAAGACTCCATCTCAAAAAACAAACAAACAAAAAAAAAAAACAAAAAAAAAACTTGCAATAGTAAAAAATGATAGAATGGCAAATTCATTCTGAAGCCTCACTAAACTCTAATTATTGAACACAATTCTATAATCCTTAAGAAGACTTACCTGAGAGTAAAAAGCCTTACTCCTTGAATTTTGAAGCCATATTTTGACATGTGTAAACATTACAGATTAATTTGAGAGATATAGGAATTTCAATCTTAAATTTGGAAACTAGTCCTGAAATGTAAATGAAAAGTATTACAATAATATGAACACAATTAGGCCTTCAAGAAGAAGAGGTGTGCTGCAGAAATCACTATGGAATTTTATACCCTGAGTATTTTGAAGGCAATTTCTGGCATCCCTCTTAGATTCTTCCACACACCGTATTTACATTAATTACACTAAGAGACATAATTATAACTCATGGCTAATTTGTTTTTAAAAAGAAGAGAAATAACCCACAATAAGAAGCATGTTAGAAATAACACTGAGAATATAATTTAAGTATTAGACTTAAACCACTTAGTACCAAAATACAGGCTTCTGTGTCTAAGCAGGTTTAAATCTACATCATTATAACATGACTTGATTTGCCCAAACAATAAAAGACTAAACTTCCTCAAGAAGTGACGCTTTAAAAGTGTATCTGTTTTCCTACATGTGCTTTATTTAAGTAAAATGGTTAACTGCATTTGAATGTTTTCCATTATGTACAATTGCACTTATGAAAAAGATTCATCAATGATTATGCTCATTCTTAAATAAAATAGTCAATAACTTATCCAAATTAAAAGATAAATTTTCAGATATGGAATTAGAATATTTTGGCACTAGGTATGTGGTACAAAATTGCCCAACTCATTGATTTTTTTAAAAAAGTTGTTCAAGATTTTGAAGAGGTTTTAAACAATATCATAATGTGTACAATATAAAAGAAATAATTAACTTTAAACTTATAAAGTAATACAATTTTAAAGCCTTGATTTAAATGTCATTGTGCTATGTTTATGAAGATTAAAATGCCAGGGTATTTTATTTGTGAAAATTTTATATTTTATATTTTCACATTTGATAATATAATATTAATGTTTCTGTTTAGATCTAATATATTATAATCATAACCATATTTATCTTCAGGATGTTTAGTCATGCAATAAATATAAATACAATACATACCAAAATTTTATATTGTGGGAACATGCTCTAAAATGAACCGATAGTCTTGGCTGCCTAATACGAAAGTTACCATACATCTGACATCTGTGCACTACAGTTATGTCCTTTTCCTAACTGAGCCATTTGAACTATTGGTTGCTGCTTGCTGCTACCAGAAAACTCTGGTATTTATCCCTAAATGGAGGGCCTCTTTTCCTCATTCTCAAAATTTAATTTTGAAAAAAATTGCTCTCCTTAAATATAGCTGCTTCTCAAACTCTGGTGATGTCTGTATGTGCATATTTAATTAACGGAATCCCTGAGAAGTCTGGTTAATGGAAATTATATTTATTATCAGAATGGGTAGATTATACTGTAATTCCAACACTAAGATAGTCTTAAAAAGCTATGTATAGTGCCACATATATGTAAATGCCAAATATAGTGGATATTCAGGGAAAAATGAATATAAATTGTGTGATCAGGTCTGTGCTTCTTTAACACTTGAAAGTGTGGTGCTTTAAATTTTTGTGGTAAAATGACAAATAATTTCATCTTTAAAATGTAAGAAGGATGTAGGTTCATTTTCTGTTTTTTTTATACCCAATATAAGAAACTCAGGGTGATGAGCATTACATCAATTGAAAGTAGGTACATGTTAAAAATTATTGAAAATATGGAAATAAAATCTAAGGCAAACTTCAAAAAATTCCTTAATAAGCTGTAATGGCTATAAATCCATATGGTTTGAATTCAAAACTATCAGAATAGATTTAAAAGTAAAATAAAGTTCAACTATTTAAAGACCAAAGGGTCCTTATCATTGCCTCAAAAAGGCTAGGTGAGAACACTGTGTAAAAATGAACATTCTTCAAGTTGTATACTAAGGGTGCTGTGTATGGATGTTGAGACTAAAGGGCCAGAAGTGGTGCATCTTGAGACAAGTCCCACCATATCCATCTGCACATCACCCTCTGAATAGTTGAGATGGTGTTTGAAAAATTAATGTAATCTCAAGAAATGAACTTGATTGGTTTAAAGAGAAATGTGTCTCCCACCCACTGCACCTATCATTGATTCATTTAGGAATGAGCATGTGTCCCAATTCCCAATTATGGCCAAAGAGAAATGAGAAAAAGTTTCTTGCAGACTCCTGGAAACAATTTCCCTAATTCTCAAGAGATGACATTGGGAAGCCACGTACTTCTTCCCACTGAACACCAAGAATGAGTATAATGTTTCTGGCAGAAATAACCATAAGTACACTCAATCTTAGGATAAAGCCAATTCTGCAGGTAAGCAGATCAAAAGACAAAAAGAATCTGGAATCTTTTGATATTTGAACTGAAGAACCAATTAACCCTAAAACCAGGCCTACTTCTGGAGTACCAGTTATGTGTGTCAAGAAATGTCTCCAGTAAAGCCAATTTGATTTGTGTTTTACCTATAGTATCAGGCATTGTCACTAACACAAAACTTGGTAGATATTTGACTCAAGGATAAAACTAAGCATCAGTTTGCCAAAGCTAAACTCCATGAAAGAGAAAGTCATGGTAATAATTTAGAAGTATCTGTAATCTATAAAATAAAGGATAATGTGAAGACATATTTGCATTCTTCTCTATAGATAGTCCTGAAAAGCTACTTAAAAACCTACAGCTGCCATTCAATCCTTAAGTGATCACCAACTCTGTGATTAATTTCTACCTGGGATTTAGTATGCAGATTCAACCTTTAATTGGGTTGTAGGGATAATTTCATGCTTTAAAGTTTGAACTCTGCTAGAAAACCTCTTTGAAGATCAGCCAAGAAGATTATGATAGTGCAAATAACTTGCAAAACTTACAGCTGTCCTGCTGAAGTTCACACTGAGCAAGCAGTCATTTTCTCAATGTGATAAAAATCAGATTTCATTGAGGATCACCTTCTACAAGTTATTATATTCTCATTTCTAAAATAAACTAATTTCTCTATTTTTTTCTAATTTTCGCAGCATTGGAAAAAAGTATGCTTTCCTCTTAAGCAAACATGACTCTTACTAAGAATGAAATGCTCTTTTTACTTAGAGTTGGTAGCAACCCAGGGAAGTGGTTTTACACACTCAAGAGTTGCTATTTTTTTCATCTTATGTAGAAATGGTTGGTTATAATGTATTATGATTTCTATTAAATGCAAAGCTCATAATGTTTTTTTAAGAAGTAGTATATATTTTTAAAACATATTGTTTTCAGGGTGAATAAAATGTATTTTTATAAAGATTGCATTTTTAACTATTTTTATGACTACAAAATAATTTTCAAAAATCATTCAGTTTTGAAAGCCAAGATTGTGTGAGTGAAAGAAACTACTGTGTAAATCTAGAGTAATTTAAATATAATTAAAATCAATAGGTCAAAGTAAACTTCCAAACACCTTAAATTATCAAGAGTATTGTCCTTTAACTTGTGTCACATATTAAAAATAAAGTTGAGCCCCTCAATTCATGTTTTAAAATAATGATTAAAAGACAATAAGTTAAAAATTAGTGATTCTTGTTCTTCATAATACAAATACAAGGATAACAAATGACTGCCTTAAAAATGAATCATTTCTTTTCATAAATAAAAATATCAGATTTTGTACACACATTCAACTTTCAGTGATGGCATATGAACATATTCCTACCTGTAATTTATTTTTAAAAATGATTATTGGAGACCAAATTTATAAAATTTACTGTACGTAGAAAAACAGCAATCAAAGTATATAATGACATTTGACCCTATTATTTATTTTCTTCTCACAGCTCCAAATATAAGACTTCATTAAATCTCAGCATTTATATATCACTAATATAAATACCTTTGTTCACTATCAGTTACCTGTTCATATTAGAATCTTTTTTTAAAGGGGGAGAGGCATTACATTTTGTAAAATACCCAAGCATTGTCTCATTTTCATTAAAAAAATATTTTGGAATTCTACCTAATTAGTAATGTCATCTGCAGTTCAAGTAAGCATTGGAAAAATAACCTGAAGAACTATTTTGCATTGTAATGTTTACATCTAATGCTTAGGAACACTGATTGTGTAAATATGAAGAATAAATATTAGCATGAACAATTGTATGTTGCCTCTTTTATTAATCAATTAAAAATATCATTTTGATGTATCAAAATTAATATTAGGAATACAAAATATACAGGTTAAAATACACAAAAAAATTTGAGTATATTATTTATAATATTGCTGAAATCGATAAGAAAAGAACAGTAATTTGCATAAATATCAGGCTAATGTTATTTATTCACCTTTATGTGCTGTTTGTTGCTCTGCCCATATTGGTCATAAGTTCCATACATCATTGCCCATAGGGAAACCAAAATTCACCTGCATACAGAATGGCTGGAAGTGGTTGTATATTCCCTAGCCAGTTTTTCTGGGTGAAATAAATTACCACATACTGTTATCAAATCTATGATATTTACCTCAATAACACCACACACTAACCAAATAATTGAAGTAGTTTACACACACATTTCCAACATAAATAAATTTTTAGACATTTGTTAAAACGAAAAATGTATGGGTACTGTAAAAAAAAATGAAAATTAAAAACAAAGGAAAACACTGGCCATTTGTGTAGCAATAGATATAAAACGACACTTTCTTAAAAAAAAAAAAATCCCCAATAAGCATATAAAACAGTGCTTAACCTTAATCTGCTAAGAAAAAAACGATCTTCCATACTAGCAAAAATATAAAACTTTATAATGTCCAGTCTTGGTGAGGATGTAGGGAAGTAGCTATTCACTTACACTATTGGTAAAAGTCAAAATTGGTGCCATACATTGGGACAGACTTTTGACTAAATAGCCAATCTTTAATAGTAGTGATTCTTTTACCATGCGTTTCCCCAGGGAAATCTTTGCAAAATTATTCCTAAATACATGTAATAAGCACACTCATTTCAGTGTTGTTTAGCAAAAAGTGGAAAAAATGTTAAAAATTATTGTTCCTTTTGCTTCTTTCTTCCTTGAGTGTAAAGCTGTATTTTCCTCTTTTCTTTCATTCATCAAATATTTAGTAGAATGTTTACTCTGCATCAGGTATCTTTTAAATTCCTAAGAAATCATTGCAGTGTTTTATGTACTTGCCTCAGTAAAAAATTTTTTTTTATCCTGGCCAACATGGCGAAACCCCAACTTTACTAAAAATACAAAAATTAGCTGGACGTGGTGGCGCACGCCTGTAATCCCAGCTACTCGGGAGGCTGAGGCAAGATAATCACTTGAACCCCAGAGGTGGAGGTTGCAGTGAGCTGAGATCATGCCATGCACTTCAGCCTGGGCGACTGAGGGAGACTCTGTCTCTAAAAAAAAAAAAAAAAAGAAAACAAAATTTGTTTTAACTTATTTTTATTTTGAAAAGATTACTTTGGCTGCTGTATTATTTAGGGTTCTCTAGAGGCACAGAACTAATAAGATATATGCATATGTGAAAGGGAGTTTATTAAGGATAATTGACTCACGCAATCATAAAGTAAGGTCCCATGATAGGCCATCTGCAAGCTGAGGAGCAAGGAAGCCAGTGGTGAATCAGTTTGAGTCCCAAAACCTCAAAAGTAAGCAAGTTGACAGTGCAGCCTTCAGTCTGTGATCAAAGGCCCCAAAGCCCCTGACAAACCACTGATGTAAGTCCAAGAGTCGAAAAGCTGAAGAACTTGGAGTTTGATGCTTAAGGCCAGGAAGCATCCAGAATGAGAGAAAGATGAAAACCAGAAGGCTCAGCCAGTCTCCTCTTCCATCTTCTGCCTTATTCTAACCTCGCTGGCAGCTGATTAGATGGTGTCCAGCCAGATTGAGGGTGGGTCTGCCACTACCAGTCAACTGACTCAAATGTTAATCTCCTTTGGCAACACCCTCACAGACACACTCAGGAAAAATACTTTGCATCCTTCAGTCCAATGGAGTTGACACTCAATATTAACCATCACAGCTGTGGTGTGTATGATAGATTTGAAGAAGCTGATAATGGCACGAGGACAGAAAGAAGTGGGAAGGGTAGTTATACAAAATTTAAACACTGGAATCTATGCATATAATAAAAAGGAGAAGGAAGTTCTACACATTCTGATTTGGACAAAGCACCGTACTATATTAATGTTGTGAAAGTAAAAAATAAATACACAGACATGAATGTAAAAATATATAAACATTTCTTTCCAGGAAGGGTAAAGGAGGAAATAGACGTAAAGATTAAAGACACTGGGGAAAGCTAGATGTTTATTTTTAATTTTAAAGATTTGCTCAGTGCTCTCATTCAGACAGATTTTTAAATTTATTATACAAGTTTCTTGTATAACTTTTACTAAATTTTGCAGAATTAATTAGCTTTGGATTATAGACCATTTTATTTTCTCTGTATATTATAAAGTAGAAGTATTATATTTACCATTTAAAAGTGTTTTCTCCAACTTATTTTGTTCTTACCATTTGGTTTGAAATATTTTATAATTTTTAAGAATGATTTAACAATATTTATTTAGCCTTCTTTTTCCTTAACTTTTCTTTCCTTAATAAATAGGATTAACAAGTTTAAATAAACAAAAACTAAAAAAAAAAACTAAAAATCAGACATTTTCATTTCAGTTCCATTAAAAGGTTTGTTGATTTGTTAAATCTATGGCATATTTACTTTCAAAATGGGGCATATCCTTTTGCAAGAATTAGATTTTACACGATCCCAATAGTCTGACATTTCAGATACATATCTGGAGTTATTTTTGGATGCAAAACCCAGGACAACATAATAACTGTTTTTGGTTATTCTATCTCACTACAATAGAAGGGATTGGAAAAAAAACGTATGAATCAAGGTAAATTTCATGTTTTGAGAAAGATAAAATTCTAATGAAAGGAACAAGGATATTGGCAAGAATGCTTTCTGACATATTTTTTAGACTGTTTTAAAATTAACTTCATGCAGTATTTGCCCTTTTCTGACTGGCTTATATCTCTTAACATAATATCTTCAAGATTAATCCATGATGTAGCATGTGTCAAAATTTCTTTCCTACTTAAGGCTGAATAATATTTCGTTGTATGTATTTATTTCATTTTGATTATCCATTTATCCATTGATGGACACTTGAGTTGCTTCTACTTTTTGGCTATTTTGAATGGTGCTGCTATGAACCTGGGTGTACAAGTATCTGTTTAAGTTCCTGCTTTCATTGCTTTGGGGTATATATTCAGCAGCAAAATTAGTGGATTCTATGACAATTCTATTTTAATTTTTTTGAGGAATCACATGGCTATACAGGTATATTTTGTATTATGTTTATTGTACCACAACAAAGAATGTAATTTCACATTGATGTAAAGATTCTGATTTCACTGAAAGTCCCCGAAACTCTGATTCTGCATCAAGGAATTCCTGCCAATTAAACTAGTCTGTCTGCTGAGAGTAAATTAGTTCTATACTCCCCACACAATCTGCACTGACTCATCTCTGTCCTAACTTGTGCATCTTTCAATTATATAACTTTTACCCCACACTAGCCCTCTCCACATACTCCTTCATTGCACGTAAAGCTGTGCAACCTCATTTTCAGGCCCTTTTTTACATAATGAAGGCTGTGCCACCTCATTTTCAGGCCCTTTGCTACTGATTATTGTGTTTTCCCAGGTTGGAAATAGTTTAGAAGTCAGAAAGTCCAATTTCTGTTTCTGCCATTTACTCAAATTATGACTTTTCACAAATCACTTTACTGTTCTGTACCACCATTTGCTTATTTATTCACTCTTTAAAAAATATTGTGCATCAAGTATTTTGCCAGGAACTACTCCAGGTGTAAAGAATGTAAAGGTATTGTGACATGCCCTTGCTCCCAGGAGTTTACAGTTAGTGGGGCAAAACTAGCTGCTCAATATCTTTGAGAAAGTGCTTTGAACATTTTAAAGCATTAAATATGTGAGATGTGGTCAATTTCTCACACTGGCTCCTTACTATGCTTAGAACACTCTCGAATTCACATAGCAAATAGGGAAACGAGGTCCTAACCATAAAGTGAAAAAATAGCATTCTTTACTTGTACAGAAAAAAAAGTTATGACTAGCAATTTATATTTTTTAAATACAGAAAAATCTAACCCAAATTAAAAGTAGTTGAAATCTAAATTATTGGTCCCTTTCCAGGAGCCACACAGTTAAATTTACTGATCATTCTAAAAATGGGTAAAAATAAAAGGAAGGGCTGCATAGGTTTCTCTCCCTTTAATTAAAAAGGAAAACAACAAGTAGAAAAAATAATAAGGGAAATAATCCTGGCCTGATTTCAGGCTATTTAACATGCAGTAAAGATTCTACATTTAATCATTTTTGGATATTACCTTTACTGACCTCATACATGCCCAAGCTAAATAAATGGAGATTGTTCAATGACAACAATGCTGAGTATCAGTTATATGGTTAATATCCCACCATCAAGGAGCAATTAGATACCCCGTTATCTTTGTCTCAAATACTCTATTAAATAATGCAAAATAAGCAAGTCCTGATCTCTATTAAAATGTAGTAAAATAATTAAATAGTTTATCAGGCTTATTGCATTTTCAGCAAATAAAGATTCCTTGCCATTAAGAATCCAAGCTATGATGAAATTTTGTAATACAAAATAAGCAAATATTGAACCAACTTAAAAGATAATATGAAAAAACCTGTTGGGGAAAACAAACTTTCAGTTGCATCATTCAACAGAGAAATATAGATAGGCATTTGCTACTGGTTTTCAGTTTGAAAACTTTCAAAATTATTTGAAACGATCATTAGCATTTCTCTATTAAAACAATAAAATATGCATTAGTTTTAACTAATGTTACAGTTAACTAATTAAACTAATTCATTGAATAAATGTTTCCTGAACATGCACTATGTACCAGAATGAGTGCCATATAAGCTGCTGTGGAAGCACAGGACAACTGCCCAGGGAAGGCTTCCTAGAGAAAGTCTCATATTGAGATTAAAGAAGAAGTTATATTGGCAAAGTGAGAAGAGTGAGAAAATGCTTCAAGCACACAAATAGCAAGTACAAAGGGCAAGAGGTGAGCAATAAGAGACACACCTTAGAATTAAGAGTAACTCAGTATTTGAATACTGAAAAGGCAAGGGGAAAATTATTTGATAGATGAAGGTGAAGAGTTGATAGATGAAGCTGAAGAGTTATTAGAAAGCCGATCAAAAAGAAGCAGGCTTCTTTTGTTTTTTGTTTGTTTGTTTAGCTAAGTGAGAATATGCAATATTTGTCTTTTTGTGCCTGGCTTATTTCACTTAACACAGTGTCCTCCAGGCTCATTTATGTTGCCACAAATTACAGAATCTCATTATTTTTATGGCTGAACAGTATTCCACTGTGTATATTACCACATTTTCTTTATCCATTCATCTGTTGACATTTAGTCTTATTCCTTATCTTGGCCATTATAAATACAACTGCAATTAATATGGGGGTTGCAAGTATCTCTTTGATATACTGATTTCATTTCCTTTGAATAAATACCCAGTAGTAAAATTGCTGGATCATATGGTAGTTCTAGTTTTAGGTTTTTAAGGAATCTCCATACTGTTTTCATAATGGTTGTATTAATTGACATTCCCATCAACAGTGTATAAGTATTCCCTTTTGTCTGCATTCTAGCCAGCATTTGTTGTTTTTTTGTCTTTTTGATAATAGCCATTCTAACTGGGGTGAGATGGCATCTCAATGTGGATTTGATTTGCATTTCCCTGATGATTAGTGATGCTCAGCATTTTTTCATATATTTTTTGGCCATTTGTATGTCTTTTTTTTTTTTTTTTTTTTTTGAGAAATGTCTATTGAGACCCTTTGACAACTGTTTAATTTGAATTTTCTTTTTCTGTTGAGTTCCCTGTATATTCTGGATATTAGTACCTTTTTGGAGACATAATTTGCAAGTATTTTCTCCAGTTCTACAGGCTGCATCTTCACTCTATTGATGATTTATTTTGCTGTACAGAAGATTTTTTTGTTAAACATGGTCTCGTTTGTCTGTTTTTTGTTATTACCTGTGCTTTTGAAGTCTTACCCATTAAATCTTTGCCTATGTCCTAAAGCATTTCCCCTCTGTTTTCTTCTAGTAGTTTTATAGTTTGGCATCTTACATTTAAGTCTTTAATCCATTTTTAGTTGTTTTTGTATGTGGTGAGAGATAGGGGTCTCATTTTATTCTTCCGCATATGGATATTCAATTTTCCCAACAGCATTTTATTTTATTTTATTTTATTTTACTTTAAGTTCTGGGATACATGTGCAGAACACGCATGTTTGTTACATAGGTATACATGTGCCATGGTGGTTTGTTGCACCTATCAACCCGTCATTTAGGTTTTAAGCCCCATATGCATTAGGTATTTGTCCTAATGCTCTCCCTCCCCTTGCCCTTCACTCCCCTACAGGCCCTGGTGTGTGATGTTCCCCTCCTTGTGTCCATGTGTTCTCATTGTTACACTCCCACTTATGAGTGAGAACTTGCAGCCAACACCATTTATTGAAGAGGGCATCCTTTCCCCAGTGAAGGTTCTTGCCACATTTGTCAAAAACTGTTGACTATAAATACATGGACTTATTTTTATGTTCTCTATTTTATTCCATTGTTCTATGTGTCTGTGTTTCCCCCCCCCATACCATGCTGTTTTAGTTACCATAGCTTTGTAGTATAATTTGAAGTCAGGTAGAGTGATAACTTCACCTTTGTTCTTTTTGCTCAGTATTGCTTTGGCTTTGTGTGGTTTCATTGAATTCTAGGAATGTTTTTCTATTTCTATGAATAATATCATTGGTGTGCTGATAGGCATTATATTTTATATGTAGATTGCTTTGGGTATCATAGTCATTTTAACAAAATTAATGATTTCAATCCATTAGCATAAGATTTTTTTTTCATTTTTTTTATGCGTTCTCTTCAATTTCTCTCACCAGTAGCAGACAGTGTAACCGTGGTCATTAAAGGATGGGACATATAGAGGGAAGGGGAGGAGCAGGAGTGGTTGGTTTACAGGTACAAAGTTATAGCTAGATGGGAGGAATAAGTTATATTGTTCAGTAACACTATAGAGTAAATATAGTTAACAAAAATTTAATGTATATTTTCAAAAGGTTAGAAGAGAAGACTTTGAACACAAAGAAATAATAAATCTTTGAGGTTATGGACATGCTAATTACCCTTATTTCCTCATTAAACATTGTGTCTATGTACTGAAATATCACCTGGTATCGCATAAATATGTGCAATTATTATGTGTCAACTAAAAATAAAAGGGAGAGGCCGGGCACGGTGGCTCAAGCCTGTAATCCCAGCACTTTGGGAGGCCGAGACGGGTGGATCACGAGGTCAGGAGATCGAGACCATCCTGGCTAACACGGTGAAACCCTGTCTCTACTAAAAAATACAAAAAACTAGCCGGGCGAGGTGGCGGGCGCCTGTAGTCCCAGCTACTCAGGAGGCTGAGGCAGGAGAATGGCATAAACCCGGGAGGCGGAGCTTGCAGTGAGCTGAGATCGGGCCACTGCACTCCAGCCTGGGCGGCAGAGCGAGACTCCGTCTCAAAAAAAAAATAAATAAATAAATAAAAGGGAGAAAGAAAAGAACCTGTAATTCATTAGGGAGCTGTGACTTCTTCATACTGCAAAATAATTTGGGATCTCCCAAAGCATTTTAGATAAGAGAATGACTTAAGTGTTACCAGAATAATAAGATGATATGATTTTTTCCAATCATTTTTGAAATCTACTTGCTAACCTGAAACTAGTCATCTCGAATTGTGATAAAATTCCAGTTTTCCATGGAGATGATCATGTCAGAGATATTGTATTAATATAAGGAAACTGAGTGTGTCTTTTTAATAAATTACTTCTTCTACCACACAAAGAGACAGTCAGAAAGAAACTGCAGGAAAGAAGCAGCCAAGAAAAACTGGATTTGCCTATGTAAGAGCTGGTTTAAAAAGGCAAAACAGAATGGAAAAAAACATGTTTCCAGTATATGTATCTGGCATGTGGTAGGTGTTTAATGAGTACTTGCTCACTGAAGAGTACATTGGTGCAGGCTGTATAAAAAAGAAATTACATGGTAGACAAGAATGCTGTGTCATATGAGTATGCAAAGACCAGAGAGAAAGAATGGCTTTAAAAAGAGGAGAAAAATAGAGAAAGAGAAAGCAGTACTAAAAGAAAACTGGAGGAAAAGGAAAGATGCTATCAGGATTTATAATTAGGGCAGCAAAGTCTTAGAAAAGAAGAAAATATTGAGTTGATTTTAGGAGTTACAAACCACCTGAAGCATATATGAGAGGGCATAAAATAAAGGACCAGAACACACAAGTGTCCTTAAAAGCCTTACCAACTGACAAGAAAAATTATAGCAAGGAGGACCCAGTGCTTGAAATGAAGCAAACGTGAATACATAATTAAATTAGTTTAATGTAAATGAATAGAAAGTATATTTTACAATGTTTCAATGAAGACATCAAATTTATATAAAATAACTAATCTTAGTTGAAGCTTCAAATTTGGA
Organism: Macaca nemestrina; assembly: GCF_043159975.1. Classification (NCBI taxonomy): domain Eukaryota; kingdom Metazoa; phylum Chordata; class Mammalia; order Primates; family Cercopithecidae; genus Macaca; species Macaca nemestrina. The sequence goes on along the minus strand of NC_092127.1, from coordinate 65,066,370 downwards.
TCCCAGTTCCGTCTTTGTTTCAAGTAGAAATATTTCAATCTGGTTATATTCTATAGGCATATTTATAAGCATCCTAATTCTGCTACCCAAAGAAGTCACAAAGACAACTTGAACAGTTAATTTTGACCCTGAGAATAAGGAACTCCACTACTCTCCTTTTTGTGTGGGCATAATCATTGTGGGTAGGCAAGGCACTGACGGGAGAGATGAGAGGAGAGAAAGAATCCTTCCTGCAAAAGGGCTATACTTGAGAATCACAAAACATTCACACCCTATTTTATACTGTAGAAACCAATTCTGTATTTAGAATTAATTAACAAAGCTCTAAATGACTTGTCAAATGGATTCTTCTTTTCCAGATATTTTTATGCTATGTCCTTTTCAGGGCAATTCAAATATTGATGTTATTATCATGGTTTCTTTTATGATCTTTTATCAACTAACAACAGTCACTATATTATAAATTATGTGTTAATTAACTTTCATTATCTCATTTAATCTTTACAGTCTTCCCATAATGTAAATATTATTATTATTCTCATTTCAGATGAGACAAAACTCAACTCCATTTCTATTTCTCTTCAACAACTATGCTTTTAAATCCTATGCTCTACTTCCTTTCTTCTATGTACTTAAATTTTATAGAAAGGCACTTAATCTTCTCTATTACAAAAGGAATTTAGCTGTATTTCATTGCTGTAGTCATTGAAGGACAAAGATAGTTGGGATTGGGGTAGAAGTAAAGATTTATTGAGATCAACTTTGCACCAGACCACACTTGCATGCTTTCCATACAGTATCTCATTGGATGTCCACAACAATCCAAGGAAACTACTGGAACTTGCTACATTTCAGAAATAAGAAAACTTATTTCATGAGTTTGTCACATGCTTAGAACCCATCAGTTACTAAACAGAACTGAAAATTGAGGGAGTATCTAACTTCAGATCTTACTAGTGAAACTATTGGTTTGTGTATTTTCTCCCAAGTTATTTTTGTCATGTACATTTCTGTAGAGTACTAAAATAAAAATGCACTCCTAAATATCGTAACTCCATATCCATTGATTAGATTTGTCTAGTGTTTGTAATACTTTTCCCTAACAACATTAACTGAGTTCTATCCATACCCTGAGGCCTGAGGCCACTCATTCTCCATAGTTATCAGGTGTATTTATTTTTTATCCCACTGTACTAGTCCATTCTCACACTGCTATAAAGAACTAGCTGCGATTGAGTAATTTATGAAAATAAAAGGTTTAATTGACTCTCAATTCTGCAGGCTGTACAGGAAGCATGGCTGAGAAGCCTCAGGAAACTTACAACATGGTGAAAGGAGAAGTAAGCATGCCTTACCATGGTAAAGCAGGAGAGAGAGCAAAGGGAGAATTGCTACACACTTTTAAACAACCAGATATTGTGAGAAGTCACTCACTATCATGAGAGCAGCAAGAGGGAAATTCACCTCCATGATCCAATCACCTCCCACCAGATTCTTCCCTCAACATTGGGAATTACAACTCAACATGAGATTTGTGTGGGGACATAGAACCAAACCATATCATTCCACTCTCCAAATCTCATGTCCTTCTCACATTTCAAAAATGAGCCTGTAGAATCAAAAGCAATTTAGTTACTTCCTAGACACAATGGAAGTACAGAAACTGGACAAATACTCCCAATTCCAAAAGGGAGAAATTGGCCAAAACAAAGTAGATACAGGCCCCATGCAAGTCTGAAACTCATCAGGGCAGCTATTAAACCTTAAAGCTCCAAAATGATCTCCTTTGACTCCATGTCTCACATCCAGGCCACACTGATGAAAAGAGTGGGCTACCAAGGCCATGGGCAGCTCCATTCCTGTGGCTCTGCACAGGATACAGCCCCTATGACTGTTTTCACAGGCTCGTGCTGAGTGCCTATGGCTTTTTCAGGTGCACAGTGCAAGTTGTCACTGGATCTACTATTCTGGTGTCTGGAGAATAGTGGCCCTCTTCTGTCAGCTCCACTAGGCAGTGCCTCAGTGGGGATTCTGTGTGGGGACTCCAATCCCACACTTCTCCTCCACACTGCTCTAGTAGAGGTTTTCCATGAGGGCTCTGGCTCTGCAGCAGACTTCTGCTTGGACATTTATACATTTCCATACATCCTCTGGAATCTCGGCAGAGGCTCACAAACCTCAACTCTTGCCTTCTGCACACCCACAGGCTCAACACCATGTGGAAGCCAATAAGGCTTGGGGATACAACCTCTGAAACAATGGCCCAAGTTGTACCTTGGCCCTTTTTAGCCATGGCTGGATCTAAAGAGCCTGAAACACAGGGCACCATGTCCTGAGGCTTCACAGAGCATCAGGACCCTGGGACTGGCCCACAAAACCATTTTTCTCTCATAGGCCTCCAGACCTGTGATGGGAAGAGCTGCCACGAAGGTCTCTAAAATGCTCTGGAGGTATTTTCCCCATCGTCTTGGTTATTAAAATTCAGCTCTTCTTTACTTATGCAAATTTCTTCCTTGAATTCCTCCCCAGAAAATAGATTTTTCTCCTCCACCACATGGTCGGGCTGCAAATTTTCCAAACTTTTATCCTCTGTTTCTCTTTTAAATATAAGTTCTAGTTTCAGGTCATTTCTTTGTTTATGCAAATGAGCATAGGCTTTTAGAAGCAGCTGGACTGTGTCTTGAATGCTTTGATACTTAGAAAATTCTTCTGCCAGATACCCTAAATCATCTCTATTGAGTTCAAAGTTCCACAGATCTCCAGAGCAGGAGCAAAATGCCACCAATCTCTTTGCTAAAGCATAGTAAGAGTGACCTTTACTCCAATTTCCAATAAGTTCCTCATCTCCATGTGAGACCACCTCAGCCTGGAGTTCACTGTTCATATCACTATTAGTATTTTGGTCAAAATCATTCAACAAGTGTTTAAGAAGTTTTAAACTTTCCCTCATCTTACTGTCTTCCTCTGATCCCTCCAAACTATTTCAATCTCTGCCCATTACTCAGTTCCAAAGCTGTTTCTACATTTTCAGATATCTTGATAACAGTGCCTCACCTTTTGGGTAGCAATTATCTGTATTAGTCCTTTCTCACACTGCTATAAGGAACTATCTAAGACTGGGTAATTTATGAAAAAAAAAAGAGGTTTAATTGACTCTCAGTTCTACAGGCTGTACAGGAAACATGGCTAGGAGGCCTCAAGAAATGTATAGTAGGTGGCAGGGCCCAAAAGACTGACTAGAAACAGCAGCATTAGGAGGTTCCCATTGAAAAATATTAATAATAATAATAAGCATGTGAATCCTTCAGTGGCAACCGAGGTATCCAGGTTGTCTCACCGGAACTGACTAGGAGGCTGGTATGACCCACAGAGAGAAGAAAGAACAATGCGGTGCGGTGGCCCACCTGAGAGCCACACGGGGCAGGGAAGCCCCTTCCCCCAAGCCAAGGGAGGCAGTGAGTGAGCGCCGGGGAAACTGCTTTTTCCACGGAGCTGTGCAACCCATGGATCAGAAGATCCCACTAGTGAACCCACACTACTAGGGCCTAGCGTCCCAACCCCGGCCCATGCGGACTCTTAACAGCCTCTCAGCTGGAATCTGCTTAAGCCCAACAAACTCCTGGGGGGAGGAGCGACCAGCACCTTGGCTGCAGCTCCCTGCTGTCTAAGCCTTTTGAGCTCCTTGTGGGAGGAACAACAGCCAGCACTGGAACTCACAACTGTCTAATGTGCTAAGTTCCCGGGGCAGGAAAAGGTCAGGAAACATCTCTATAGCTCCAGGCTGTGCTTTTCCCCTGCTGGAGCCAGGGAGGCTGGATGGCTTGGTTCCAAGACTTGTACCCACAGGCAAACACATTAACTATGGCAGTCTGTGGCCAGAGTGCCTCTTCAGGTGTTACCCTGACCCATCCTTCCTCATTGGGTGGGGCTTCCCTGCAGGAACTCCAAAAACTCCAGCCAGAGGCTCAGGGACACAACCCAGATCTCCCTGGGCCTGAGCCCCGAGCGGGATGGGCGGCCACAGTCTCTGCAGACCAGCAGATTTAGCCTTTCCTCCTGGTAGTTCTGAGGAATCTGGGCAACCCAGATGAGTGGCTTTCCCCACAGTGAGGCACACCCCTGCCACCAAGGGACAAAGTGCTTTGTTAAACGGGTCCTGTTCTTCGTGCCACTGAACTAGGTGAGACCCGCCAACATGGGTTGTCAGACACCTTATACGGGGGTGATCCTACAGGCATCAGATTGGTGCCCTTCAAAGTCAGAGGTCCCAGGAGAAGGAGTAGGAATCCATCTTTACTATTCTCCAGCTTCTTTGAGTGACATCTCCAGATGCAGGAGCAAATAACATGAATAAGGCCTGAAGTGAATCCCCAGCAAATTGCAGCAGCCCTGCAGAAGAGGGACCTGACCATTGAAAGAAAAACAAACAAGCAGAAAGCAACAACAGCATCAACAACAAAAAAAGCCACCACAAAAACTGCATCCAAGGGTCAGCAGCCTCAAAGACTGAAACTAGACAAACTCATGAAGATGAGAAAGAATCAATGAAAAAATGCTGAAAGCTCAAAAGGCCAGAGTGCCTCTTCTCCAAATGATCGCAATGTCTCTCCATTAACGGCACAGAACTGGACAGAGGATCAGATGCACGAATCGACAGAAGCAGGCTTCAGAATATTGATAATAAAAAACTACACTGAGCTAAAAGAGCATGTTCTAACCCAATGCAAAAAAGCTAAGAACCTTGAAGAACGGTTAGAGGAATAGCTAACTAGAATAACCAGTTTAGGGAGGAACATAAACCACCTGATAAAGCTGAAAAACACAGCATGAGCATTTTGTGAAGCATACACAAGTATCAATAGATGAATTGACCAAGTGGAAGAAAGGATATCAGAGTTTGAAGACAACCTTGCTGAAATAAGGCATGCAGACAAGACTAGAAAAAAAAGAATGAAAAGAAATGAACAAAGCCTCCAAGAAATATGGGACTACATAAAAAGACCAAACCTATGATTGATTGGAGTAGCAGAAGGAAGAATGTAAACAAGCTGGAAAACACACTTCAGGATATTATCTAGGAGAACTTCTGCAACCTAGCAAGACAAGCCAACATACATATTCAGGAAATACAGAGAACATCATTAAGATATTCCATGAGAAGATCAACCCCAAGACACATAATCATCAGATTCTCCAAAGTTGAAATGAAGGAAAAAAATTTAGGAGCAGCCGGAGACCAAGTCTAGGTCACCTACAAAGGGAAGCCTATCAGACTAATAGTGGACTTCTCAGCAGAAATTCTGCAAGCCAGAAGAGATTGAGGGCTAATATTTAACATTCTTAAAGAAAAGAATTTCAACCCAGAATTTCATATCCAGCCAAACTAAGCTTCGTAAGCAAATGAGAAATAAAATCCTTTCCAGACAAGCAAATGCTGAGGGATTTTGTTACCATCAGGCCTGCCTTGCAAGAGCTCCTGAGAGAGCACTAAATAGGGTGGGCGGCGTGGGGGAGTGAGGGCGAGGCGGGGAGCCATTACCAGCCACTGCAAAAACCCAGAAAAATATAAAGACCAATGACACTGTGAAGAAACTGCATCAACTAGTGTGTAAAATAACCAAATAGAAACATGATGACAGCGTCAAATTCACACATGACACTACTAACTTTAAATGTAAATGGGTTAAATGTTCCAATTAAAAGACACAGACTGGTGAATTGAACACAGTCAAGACACATTGGTGTGCTGTATTCAGGAGACCCATCTCATGTGCAAAGACACACATAGGCTCAAAGTAAAGAAATGCAGGAAAAATTACTATGCAAATGGAAAGCAAAAAAAAAAAAAAAAAAAAAAAAGCAGGGGTTGCAATCTTAGTTTCTGGCAAAACAGACTTTAAACCAACAAAGATAAAAAAATACAAAGAAGGGCATTACATAATGGTAAAGGGAACAATTCAACAAGAGGAGCAAACTATTCTAAATATATATGCACCCAATACAGGAGCACCCAGACTCATAACACAAGTTCTTAGTTACTTACAAAGAGACTTAGACTCCCATACAACAATAGTGGGGGACTTCAACACCCTAATTTCAGTATTAGACAAATCAATGAGACAGAGAAATAACAAGGATATTCAGAACTTGAACTCAGCTTTTGATCAAGTGGACCTAGTAGATGTCTACAGAATACTCTTCCTCAAATCAACAGAATATACATTCTTCTCAGTGCCACGTGGCACTTATTCTAAAATTGATCACATAATTGGATGTAAAACACTCCTTAGCAAATGCAAAAGAACAGAAATAATAACAAACAGTCTCTCAGACCACAGTGCAATCAAATTAGAACTCAGGATCAAGAAACTCACTCAAAACCATACAATTATATGGAATGGAACAACCTGCTCCTGAATGACTCCTGGGTAAATAATGAAATTAAGGCAGAAATCAAGAAATTATTTGAAACCAATGAGAACAAAGGGACAATATACTGGAATCTCTGGGACACAGCTAAAGCAATGTTAAGAGGGATGTTTATAGCACTAAATGCTTACAACAGAAAATTTGAAAGATCTTAAATGAACACCCTAACATCACAATTAAAAGAGTGAGAGAGGCAAGAGCAAACTAATCCAAATGCTAGCAGACAACAAGAAATAATTAAGAACAGAGAAGAACTGAAGGAGATAGAGACATGAAACACTCTCCAAAATATCAATGAATTCAGGGGCTGTTTTTTTGAAAAAATTAACAAACTAGATAGACTGCTAGCCAGACTAATAAAGAAGAAAAGAAAGAAGAATCAAATAGACACAATAAAAAATCATAAAGGAGATATTACCACTGATCTCACAGAAATACAAACTACCATCAGAGGATACTGTAAATGCCTCTACACAAATAAACTAGAAAATCTAGAAGAAATGGATACATTCCTGGACACATATACCCTCCCAAGACTAAAACAGGAAGAAGTCGAATCCAAGAATAGACTAATAGTAAGTTCTGAAATTGAGACAGTGATTAATAGCCTACCAACCAAAAAAAGCCCAGGAACAGACAAATTCACAGCTGGATTCTAACAGAAATACAAAGAGGAGCTGGTACTATATTCTTTCTAAAACTATTCCAAACAATTGAGAAGCAAGGACTTTTCCATAGCTCACTTTGTGAAGCCGGCATCATCCTGATGCCAAAACCGGGAAGAGACACAACAAAAAAAAGAAAACTTCAGGTCACTGTCCCTGATGAACATTGATGCAAAAATTCTCAATAAAATACTGGCAAACTGAATCCAGCAACACATCAAAAAGCTTATCCACCACGATCAAGTCGGCTTCATCCCTGGGATGCAAGGCTGGTTCAACATATGCAAATCAATAAATGTAATCCATCACATAAACAGAAGCAAAGACAAACACCACATGATGATCTCAAGAGATGCAGAAAAGTCCTTTGATAAAATTAAACGTCCCTTCATATTAAAAGCTCTCAATGAACTAGGCATTAATGGAATATATCTCAAAATATTAAGAGTTTTTTATGACAAACCCACAGCCAATATCATATTGAATGGGCAAAAGCTGGAAGCATTCCCTTTAAAAACTGGTACAAGACAAGAATGCCCTCTCTCACCACTCTTATTCAATATAGTATTGGAAGTTCTGGCCAGGGCAATCAGACAAGAGAAAAAAAAATAAAGGGTATTAAAATAGGAAGAGAGGAAATAAAATTGTCTCTGTTTGCAGACAACATGATTTTATATTTAGAAAACCCCATCCATCATCTCAGCCCCAAAACTCCTTTATCTGATAAACAACTTCAGCAAAGTCTCAGAGTACAAAATTGATGTACAAAAATCTGAAGCATTCCTATACATCAGCAATAGACAAATGAAAGTCAAATCATAAATGAACTCCCATTCACGATAGCCACAAAGAGAATAAAATACCTAGTAATACAGCTAACAAGGCATGGGAGGGACCTCTTCAAGGAGAACTACAAACCACTGCCCAAGGAAATGAGAGAGGACATAAACAAATGGAAAAATATTCCATCCTCATGGGTGGGAAGAATCAATATCATGAAAATGGCCATACTGCCTTAAAGTAATTTATAGACTCTATGCTATTCCCATCAAGCTACCATTGGCAGTCTTCACAGAATTAGAATAAAAAAACTATTTTAGTTTTCATGAGGAATCAAAGAAGACCCTGTACAGCCAAGATAATCCTAAGCAAAAAGAACAAAGTTGGAAGCATCATGCTACCTGATGTCAAACTGTACTACAAGTCTACAGTAACCAACACAGCAGGGTACTGGTACCAAAAGAGACATATAGACCAATGGAGCAGAACAGAGATCTCAGAAATAAGGCCAGTTGCAGTGGCTCACACCTGTAATCCCAGTAGTTTGGGGGACTGAGGTGGGTGGATCACCTGAGGTTAGGAGTTCGAGACCAGCCTGGCCAACATGGAGAAACCCTGTCTCTAATAAAAATACAAAATTATCCAGGCAAGGTGGTGCATGCCTATAATCCCACGTACTCGGGAGGCTGAGGCAGGAGAATCACTTGAACTTGGGAGGCGGAGGCTGTGGTGAGCCAAGATCATGCCATTGCACTCCAGCTTGGGCAACAAAGTGAGAAACTCTGTCAAAAAAAAAAAAAGACATCACACATCTACAACAATCTTATCTTCAACAAACTCGACAAAAACAAGCAATGGAGAAAGAGTCTCCTATTCACAAATGGTGCTGGGAGAAACTGGCTAGACATATGCAGGAAACAGGAACTGAACCCCTTCCTTACATCTTATACAAAAATTAACTCAAGATGGAATAAAGACTTAAATGTAAACCCCCAAACCATAAAAACCCTAGAAGAAAATCTAGGCAATACCATTCAGGACATATGTATGGGCAAAGACTTCATGACAAAAATGCCAAAAGCAATTGCAACAAAAGCTGAAATTGACAAATAGGATCTAATTAAGCTAAAGAGTGTCTGCACAGCAAAAGAACACATCATCAGAGTAAAAAGGCAACCTACAGAATGGGAGAAAATTTTTGCAATCTACCCATTTGACAAAGGTCCAATATGGAGAATTTACAAGGAACTTAAACAAATTTACAAGAAAAAAAAAATCAAAAAGTGGGCAAAGGATATAGATTCTTCTCAAAGGAAGACATTTATGTGACCAACAAACATGAAAAAAAGCTCTACATCACTGATCATCAGAGAATGCAAATCAAAACCACAATGAGATACCATCTCACATCCGTCAGAATGGTGATTATTAAAAAGTCAGGAAACGATAGATACTGACAAGGTTGTGGAGAAATAGGAACCCTTTTACACTGTTGGTGGGAATGTAAATTAGTTCAACCATTGTGAAGACAGTATGGCAATTCCTCAAGGATCTCGAACCAGAAATACCATTTGACCCAGCAATCCCATTACTGAGTATCTATCCAGTAATATACATACCTAAAGGAATATAAACAATTCTACTATAAAGACACATGCACACACATGTTTATTGCAGCACTATTTACAATAACAAAGATATGGAACCAACCCAAATGCCCATCAATGATAGACTGGATAAAGAAAAAATGGCATATATACCCCACAGAATACTATGCAGCCGTAAAAAGGAATGAGATCACATCCTTTATAGGGACTTAGATGAAGCTGGAAGCCATCATCCTCAGCAAACTAACACAGGAACAGAAAACCAAGCACTGCATGTTCTTACTCATAAATGGGAGTTGGACAGTGAGAACACATGGATGCAGAGAGGGGGAAAAACGCACACCAGGGCCTGTTGGGGGTGAGGGGTGCATGGAGAGAACTTAGAGGACATGTCAATAGATGTAGCAAACAACCATGGCACACGTGTACCTATGTAACAAACCTGCACGTTCTGCACATGTATCCCCTCCTTTTTTTTTTGGAAGAGATTAAAAAAATAAAAAAAGAAACTTACAATCTTGGCAGAAGGCAAAGGAGAAACAAGCATGTCTCACCATGGTGAAGTGGAGAGAGAGAGAACAGGGAAGTGCTATACACTTTTAAACAATCAGATATTGTGAGAACTCACTCACTATCATGAGAACAGCAAGGGAGAAATCTGCCTCCATGATCCAATTACCTCACACCAGGTCTCTACTTCAACAGTGGGGATTAAATTCAACATGAGAATTGGATGGGGACACAGAGTCAAACCATATCACCCATCTTGATTCAAAAATGACTGATACTTGTGCCATAGCATTTGTGGGCACTTTGACACCACCACAACAAAGGCTAACACCATACCTCTCAGAATCCCCTGCGCAGTAAATGAGAAGAACATGTAGGGGAGTTCAAAGAGGAAATGAAGTAGAGATCAAGGTCTTATGGGGTCAAACAAGAAGGCTTTATCAGAGGCAACAGCTTTGCAGATCTCTCCACAACCTCCTGCTTCACTCTTATAGACTTTGAAGATCGTGACAAAAGCTCCACGAGCAGCCACGGCTGGTTTCGCACACTTACTTGTGATCTCCAATGTCTTTACCATCACCCTTCACCAATGTTTCACACTGAGACATTTACTGTCAACATTGGCAGCAGCTCCTATTTCCTGCCTTGGGTCTGTAGAATTTCAAACAAGGTTTCTCTGCCTCAGCGTCATTGACACTTTGGACCACATAATTTGTTGTTGGTGGAAGGGAAAAGCTGTGCTGTGCATTGTGGAATGTTTGGTAGCATCCTGGGGTATTAACCATACTTCCAATTGCTGTAAATTAATGCTTTTATGCCTACAAAATGGCCACTAGCTATTCCCAAGTAAACCCTGGCTCATCTAAAAACATCTGGAGATTTCAGTCAGTCCTAAACTATAGGCTCTGACAGTCACAGTGAACCTGAATTTAGCAGGAGAGCCACCTTCAAACATAGTTAGCCAACCCTAAGCCTGCTCCCCTGCCTCACCTGCTCCTTCTCCTGGAAATCACAACAGAGAAGCCTCCCATGCTTCCTCTCAGTGGCTCTGCATTGCATGCTATGCTCTCCTCAAGGAACTGCTGAGTATAACAAATCTGTAAAACTCCTCCTGGTTCTTCTTTCTTCTTCTTCTTTTTTTTTTTTTTTTTGAGACGGAGTCTCTCTGTCGCCAGGCTGGAGTGCAGTGGACTAATCTCAGCTCACTGCAAGCTCCGCCTCCCGGGTTTACGCCATTCTCCTGCTTCAGCCTCCGAGTGGCTGGGACTACAGGCGCCTGCCACCTCGCCTGGCTAGTTTTTTTTTGTATTTTTTAGTAGAGATGAGGTTTCACTGTATTAGCCAGGATGGTCTCGATCTCCTGACCTCGTGATCTGCCCGTCTCGACCTCCCAAAGTGCTGGGATTACAGGCTTGAGCCACCGCGCCCGGCCGGGTTCCTCTTTCTTAACCTGTCTCTGGCCTCACCAAACCTCACCCAAAGTAATATGGCTAAAGCATCTGGCCTCACCCATTGGAAACCAGTAGCAAACTTCTCCACCCCAGTCATGATAATCAAAACTGTGTCCTGACCTTGCTGAATGTTCCATAGGGGACAAAATTGTCCCATGTGGGAACTTCTGGTCTAAAATATTCACTGTCAACTCCTAACCTTCAATAACTATTTTCCTAACATCCTTACCCTTGTCCCTCCAACAGTAGTTATAAGCACTTAATTCTGAATTAAACTTTTCATTTCTGGCTTATACAGAATAGCTTTTAGTTTACTAGCCTAACCTGACTGAGAGTGTTACATAAATAATACATTGTTTTTTGCACATGAGTAATCCAAAATGTAGTTAATTTGGTCACATAAAATACTTAGTTGAAAAAGTATTCACATGGTTTAATAACATGATATAACCTGCTTATTTCCCACAATTTTTCAATATAATAGCATCCTGATTGTTAAGAGAATATTAGTTTAATATTTAGAGATATCCATATTCTTCAATCTATTGCATTTTCAAGAAAAATATGACCTATTTTGCAAGGTTATTTCTGGAGAGATAGCTACTGTCTTACATTTTTAGAATATGTTTATGCAAGAGTTAGATTATAATTTACCAAAATGTTAAGTATAAAAAGGCCAACTAAAAATAAACGTATTTGATGTGGTTGTGGTAGAGATTACTTTGTACTATGGATACATATGCAGGACACATGAGAGAGAAACTGGTATTTTCCCTTGTCAATGGCCTAACTGAACTAGAGCTGAGAAGAAGTAAACAAAAAACTAAGGCTTTGATGCTTTCGAAACTGGATTAGTTCTGTTTGACATTAGATCTTATTGACAAAACAAACAAACAAGCAAAAAGAGTCTCTTCTTTTTATTTGTTTATTATAATTTCACCTTCAATGCAGCTTGATTAATCTTCCCTCAGATAATTGTTTTTAAATTTTACCTATTTATAGAACTGTGAGGCTTTATGGGCTTTGAAATTCTCCAATGAAGGGTATTATAGAGGCGCCAGGTAACTAGAGATACAATATAAATCTTGACTGAATGTTTCGAAGTACAGAATTTCATGCCTTTCTTCTCCCATCTGTGCTCTAATCCTGCCTTTGAGAAAGAAAGCATCAGGGGCACTTCACAGTGTGGTGCATAAAACATAAATAAAACTTTTTTAAAAAGTCTCTTCTCCAGTAAGTCAGTACCCACTGAAGTCATGCCAACCTGTGAATTACAGTTTGCTGAAGCTTTATAATGAGGATAAAATTGCAGGATACTATATCCCATGTGAAATGAAGAAATGTTTTTCCTTTTATATCATGTAAAGCAGAACAAATACTCTGACCTAAAGCAATCCATTTTCTGAAATAGTGTATGTTTCTCAGCTTGCAAGAGCTTCCATTCATATTCATGAGTCTGTTGTACACGTCTTATAATACTCATACCATGGACCAGCAGTGCCAACTGCAGTTCTTGGGTTTGCTCCAGCTGACCCCAGAGTGTATGCATTTTAAGCTTAACACAGAGAAACAACTGTGGCATGTTGAAATCAACATATATATTTTGACCCTGCATCCTACTAATATGTTAGCTGCTAAAAGCATGTTGTGGTTCTTACAGACTCTGCTTGTATGAATGAAATAGAAACACCATAAGATGAAATCTCTACTGATAGTATCATAAACAGTTTCTTGACCCTTAATAAATGAAATTGTAAAAACATCAATTAGCTCTAGTCTAAATATTATCCTCTATTCTTTGTATTTCTGGAAAATATGCTTTATGATATATCCTCTATAAATCATTTCTTCCTGCTCTGTCAATGAGGCTTTCTCTTTTCTGTGTTTTTATTCATTCAACAAATATTTACTACATTTCTGCTGTTAACTAGCTCGGTTCCTGGGTGATATGGTTTGGCTCTGCGTCCCCACCCAAATTTCAACTTGAATTGTAATAATCCCCACATGTTGTGGGAGGGACCTGGGGAAGGTCATTGAATCATGTGGGTGGATTCCCCCATGCTGTTCTCATGACAGTGAGTTCTCATGAGAGCCGATGGTTTTATAAGCATCTGGCATTTCCCCTGCTGGCCCTCGTTCTCTGCTGCCGACCTGAGTAGAGGTGCCTTCTACCACGATTGTAAGTTTCCTGAGGCCTCCACAGCAATGCTGAACTGTGGGTCAGTTAAACCTCTTTCCTTTATAAATTATCCAGTCTGAGTATTTCTTTATAGCAGTGTGAGAACAGACTAATACAGTAAATTGATACTACTGCAGAGAATGTAGTATTGCTATAAACATACTCAAAAATGTAGAAGCAACTTTGGAACCGAGTAACAGAAAGAGGTTTGAACAGTTTGGAGGGCTCAGAAGAAGACAGGAAAACGTGGGACAGTTTGGAACTTCCTATAGACTTGGAAGACTCAGAAGGCAGGAAGACGTGGTAAAGTTTGGAACTTCCTAGAGACTTGTTGAACGCTTTTGACCAAAATGCTGACAGTGATATGGACAATGAAGTCCAGGCTGAGACAATCTCAAGTGGAGATGAGAAAATTCTTTGGAACTGGAGCAAAGGTGACTCTTGCTATGCTTTAGCAAAGAGATTGGCACAATTTTGCTCCTGACCTAGAGATCTGTGGAACTTTGAACCTGAGAGATATGCTTTAGGGTATCTGGCAGAAGAATATTCTAAGTGGCAAAGCATTCAAGAGGAAACAGAGTATAAAAGTTTAGAAAATTTTCAAGCTGATGATGCAATAGAAAAGAAAACCCCATTTTCTGGGGAGAAATCCAAGCCCGCTGCAGAAATTTGCATAAGTAATGAGGAACAGAATGTTAATCACCAAGACAATGGGGAAAGTGTCTCCAGGGAGTGTCAGAGACATTCACAACAGCCCATCCCAACACAGACCAGAAAATCTAGAAGGGAAAAATGGTTTCCTGGGCTAGGCCCAGGGCCCTGCTGATCTGTGCAGCCTCAGAACCGAGTTTCCTGAGTCCCAGCTGCTTCAGCTACAGCAGTGGCTAAAAGAGGTCAAGGTACAGCTTGGGCCATTTGCATGTGGGTTAAGTTTGTGGGTGCACAGAAAACAAGAATTGGGGTTTGGGAATCTTTGCCTAGATTTTAGAGGATGTATGTAACTGCCTGGGTGTCCAGGCAGAAGTTTGGTCAGAGCCCTCCTGGAGAACCTCTGCTAGGATAGTGGAGAAGGGAAATGTCAGCTTGGAGCCCCCACAGAGAGTTCCTACTGGGGTACTGCCTAGTGGAGCTATGAGAAGAGGGCCACTGTCCTCCAGACCCCAGAATGGTAGATCCATTGACAGTTTGCACCATGCACCTGGAAAAGACAAAGCCACTCAATACCAGCCCATGAAAGCAGCCAGGAGGGGGGCTGTACCCTGCAAAACTACAGGGGCAAATTTGCCCAAGGCCATGGGAACTCACCTCTTGCATGACCTAGATATGAGACATGGAGTCAAAGGAAATCATTTTGGAAATTTAGGTTTAATGACTGCCCTATTGGATTTCGGACTTGCATGGGGCTTATAGCCCCTTTGTTTTGACCAATTTCTCCCATTTTGAATGGGTGTATTTAACCAATGCCTGTACCTCCATTGTATCCAGGAAGTAACTAACTTGCTTTTGAGTTTACAGGCTCATAGATGGAAGGCACTTGCCTTGTCTCAGATGAGGCTTTGGACTTGGACTTTTGGGTTAATGCTGGAAAGAGTTAAGACTTTGGAGAACTGTTAGAAGGGCATGATTGTGTTTTGAAATGTGAGGACATGAGATTTGGGAGGGCCAGGGGAGGAATGATTTGGTTTGTCTCTGTGTCCCCACCCAAATCTTACCTTGAATTGTAATCCTCACATGTCATGAGAGGGACCTGGTGGGAGGTAATTGGATCATGGGGGTAGATTCCCCCATGTTGTTCTCATGATAGTGAGCTCTCATGAGATATGATGGTTTTATAAGCATCTGACATTTCCCATGCTGGCACTCACTCTCTCTCTTGCTTCCCTGTGAAAAGGTGCCTTCTGCCATGATTGTAAGTTTCCTGATGTCTCCCCAGTGATGTGGAACTGTGAGTCAGTTCAACCTCTGTCCTTTATAAATTTCTCAGTCTCAGGTTTTTCTTCATAGCAGTGTGAGAATGGACTAATACAGTAGGTTTAGTAAGAAAAAAAAAGAGAAGACATAGTCCCTACCATTTTATTTACACACTAGTGTAGTTCATAAAGAGTTGGCAGGATAATATTTTGTTATATCAATGACAGTATTTTCCCCCTTCATCTATATATTTTCCATAATCCAGACACTATCTATTACCTTAATGAAATGATGTTACAGCAGAATCAGAGAAAATGATTTAAATGTCAAATATGTAGTCTTTGAGAAGAGTTAGGACATAGATAACTTCAAAGACGTGAGAGAATTTCCCATTTCTCCCAAGTTAGATCAAGTTTCCTGGGAGGAAGCTAGGAGCAGGTAGAGACTATGAATCTCCGAGAAAAGAGGGCCTCACCCATGATGGTGAGGGCCTCACCTCTCACTTTTTTCTTTAGAAAAAAAAGGTGAGAAAAAGAGCCCCAATTGTTCTGACTTAAATAGAGCCCAGTGAGGAGCAAGAGTCAGGTTAACTTCACACACTGTGGTAGATAACGTGATGGACCCAGTGGAGTATAGAATGATCTACCAGGACAGTTTCCCCAGTTTCCCTCACCCTAATAATACACAAAGAACAACTAAAAAAAGGTACAAATAATATTCTCAACTAATGATAAATAAACATTCATCAATTAGCCCAAGAGAAAGAAGGAAAGAGGGGAAAGAAGTAAAGAACGAATGGAACAAATAGAAAACATCTAGCAAGTAGGCGGGGTTTAACCAAAACATATTTATGACCATATTAAACGTTAGTGATCTAAAGACATAAATTAAAAGAGACATATTGTTAGATTGGATTTTTAAAAGCAAGACCTTAATATAGGCCTTTTACAGTTTACCCAAGTCAAATATAAAATATAAAGAAGTTAAAATTATAGAAAAAGATACACTAAAAGAAAACTGAAGCAGAAACAATAATATTAAAATAACCTTCTCAACAAGGTAAGTCACTAGGTATAAAGAAGAATATTATATAATGAAAAAGCAGTCAATTATCTAAACATATAAACATGCTAAATGTTCATGCACTCCACTACAGAGTTTCCAAAAACATAAAGCAACAATTTAAAGAATTAAAAGGAGAAATTGGCATTGCCACAGTTCTAATTGGACTTTCTGCACTTTTTTCTCAGAATCAGTAGAATAGCCAAATACAAATTCTGCTGCAATGTATATCACCTCAACAACACTATCACCAACAGAGAAATAGCTGACAATTATAGAACACTCCACCCAGTATTATCAGAGTGAAAATTTGTTTAAAATGAACATGTAAATTAATATTCAGGAAGAGAGACTACATTCTGGAACCTAATTAAAAGCAAACAAAGTATATTTTGAAATGAAACTCAATTAAACAAGAAATCAGATAACTGAAAATTTCCAAATATTTGGAAATAAAATAGCACATTTGAATGAGGACTACCCTGATGCCAAAACCAGGCACAGACATTGCAAGAAAAGAAAACTGCAGGCAATTATCCCTCAGGGGTATTAATGCAAAATTTTTAAAAAAATGCTAGTAAACAAATTCAGTAATATATTTTAAAAAATAATATATCATGTCCAAATGGGGATTATTTTAGGAACTCAGAGCTTACCATTCTAAAATCAGTTGATATAATTCACCATATAGATACTAATTAAGACAAAATATACCTAATTCTCGATTCAGAAATTGTCTCTCACAAAATTCAACATCCCTTAATGATAAGTCCACTCAGAAAATGTGTGTGTTTATACAGAAATATATATTGTTAGAGTTTGGATGTTTGTCCTTTCCAAACCTCATGTTGAAACTGATCATCAATATTGGAGTTGGGAGGTGGGGCCTAGTAGGAGGTAATTGGGCCATGGGGACGATTTTCTTATGAATAACTAGGTGCCATTCCTGCAGTAGAGAGTTCTCACTCTATTCTCTCAAGAGCTGGTTGTTAAAAGGAGCCTGGCACCTCCCCAGTCTCTCTTGTTTTCTCTTTCACTAAGTGATATCGGGACACCCATCTCCCCTTCACTTTCCACCAGGACTGCACCAGAGGCCAAATAGATGCTAGAGCTCTGTTTCTTGTACAACCTGCAGAAAAGTGAGGCAAATAAACCTATTTTCTTTCTAAATTATGCAGTCTCAGATATTCTTTTATAGTGACACAAATGGATTTAGATATATGTTTGTCTGTGTGGAGATATATATGTATATAATTATATTATACAGAATTATCAAAACTTAAAACAATAAATAGCAAGAGATTTGAATAGGTACTTCCTCAAAGAAGATATATGAATTTTTTAAAATGTATTAGTTTTTAGGACAATACCAAAAAAAAAAAAAAAAGTTTAAACCACTAAGAAATACTATTATGCACCTATGAGAATTACTAAAGTTTAAAAAAGAAAGTGTCAATATCAACTGCTCACTAGCATATAAAGCAACTGGAACTCTCATATATTGCTGAGATTATTGCAAAATGGCCTGGCTACTCTGGAAAACAGTTAGACAATTTCTTATAAAGTTAAACATACACTAATTAAGTAACTCAGTAATCTTATTCTTCAGTGTTTTCCCTGTAAATTGAAATCCTATGCCCCACACCGAAGTTTATACTTGGATATTTGTAGCAGTTTTATTCCTAGTATCTCAAAATTTCAAACAACTCAAATGTGTCTCAACTGGAAAATAAAGAACCTGTGGTATCTATATAACTGAGTACTAGTTAACAATAAAAAAAGAAGAACCACTGGTATACTCGGCAATATGGAAAAATAACTATGCATTTTGCTAAGTGGAAAAGGTCCAGAAGCAAGAGGCAACATAGTATATGATTCCATACTATATGACAGTCTGAAAAAGGTGATGCTATAAGGGCAGAAATTATACAGTTGTTGCCAGGGACTGTGGGGATTGGAGGGAGCAGGACGTGCGTAGTTTGACCAAAAATAGATAAGAGAATTGGGGGTGATGGTACTTTTCTAAGTATCTTCATTGTGGTGGTGGTGGTTACACAAATGTATATATTTGCCAAACTTTCAGGAAGTGTACGCTAAAAAAGAACTTTACAGTGTTTAAATGACATCTTAATTTTTAAAATTAAAACTAAACTATTGAAACATAAAACATATAAGAAGGGGAGCCAAATTAGTCTTGTCCCTGAAGAAGTGTCCCAGTGCATAGATACTTTGCTCACTTGGTTTTTCTGCTGTTTACTAATCATTAAGCTTCTGGGCAGTATTTTGCTTCATTGGTTTCCATACCCCAGCATCCACTATGATGTCTGGCAAAAAGAAAGGTCTTAATAAAATTTGTCATGTGTACTAGTTAAGTGAATTATTTGAGAGTTTTAAAGCTTAGCCAATAGATCTGATTGAAAGATTCTACATAATAAATATCAGAAAAAAGTCAATATGACACAGAACTTTTAGAAAAACACCTGACATGTGGACGAGAGAGGAGCTAAATTGAAGAGTCCCAAATGGCCCTTGATAAGAGGTTTATTACTTGCCTAGAGCATCTATTTTAAGAAAATTCTGGATCTGTCACACAGGATTGATGTGATTAACAGTAAGAAAATTTAAATGGCAGCAACGCAAGTTTGGATCTGGGAGAAATGAAATTGTATATCTTAACATAAATTATCCAGGTCCTAGGGGGTCCAAAAGAGTCTATCTTGTAGCTAGAAAGGAAATAATCACTCAAACACATTAAGGAGAAGCAGTTCTCCTGGGAAAGTGATAAGAAAGAGCTGAGAAAGCTCAAGCCAACCTGAAGCTTGATGACGGGATCGTGAAAGGATTTTTATTTGAACCAGCTTAACGGCAGTGGAGTCCTGTGAGATTCTCACTGCACCAGCTGTTCTCTTTCTTCATGGTGTGTTTGATGTACGGGGTTGTGCCTGGAGCCGAGAGCTTCAAGAACATGTGCAGTTTTCCAGCTTCATTTGCTGACAGAAATGAGAGAGCTGGGAGTCAATTGAGTCAGTGTGAAGCACATTAGTAAGTGTCTCTCTGGAACCACAGATTGGGGGTTGGGAGGGGGATTCTGCTTGGTAGACACGTAATAAATTATTTGTTGAAAAAATAAATGGGTGAATGAGCGAATCAATATGTGAATGAATAAATGAACAGGGCTTAATTTGTGTCATTTGGTGCTGAAAAAGTAGAAGCTAGGAGATTAATGGTAAAGATGATTAACTTCTATGGAGTAGCATTTCAGAATTCAAACCTGCTCTTCACTAATCCCCATCATTTACATGTGGATTTGCTGTGGGCATGATTCATTAGCTTCTCCTGTTTTTAGTTTCCAAAATTCTAGGTAGTTCTGTCCCTTAGGAACTCTTCTCTGATACTCTCCTTCTCCGCATTTCTCTTTGTCATTCTCTCCTGTAAATATATTCTCCTCAAACAACGTTTCAGTAAGAAGACTCATACTTTTATGAGCCCATAGGCCAGTCTTGCATTTTATTTTTATAAACCAGGGAAAAGAAAAAAATAAAAACCTTACTTTTGGGGGGATTAAGTAGAGATTATATCCACTGTTTGCATGTAACACTTTCATTCTTACAGCTTTAAAATAGAAAGCAAAATGTCTTCTTTGTACTAATTCACCAACTTAGAGTTTCCACTTCATTTATCAAGAAGACAATAATAGATTATAACAGAACAGATGTATTTGGAAATACTGACCAAAAGGCGTTTCATATACCTCCTTATCAGAGTTTTGCCTTTATTACTTTAACATTAAAACACAAATCATGAACTGAAATAAAGGCAATGTCTGCTTGAAACAAGCAATAGAAATACACGCCAGGCTACATGAACTCCCTTTGAAATCAGCTAAAACTACATTAGGTTAGAACTTCCCAAAATAGTGTTTGTAGTATCCATTATCGAAAAATAAGAGGTTAGAAATGTGATGACTACGATAGTAGTGAATTGGAGAATTTTAATTTTGTGATTTTCTAGTAGTACTAATTTCATAAAGATGGTGCAGAGAGAATCCTGTAATACAATTTAAGAAATTTGGTAGTATCTCATTCACTTAATGATGCATCATAGAAGACTCACAATCCTTCTGTTCAATTTCCTTCCACTGGAAAGCAAATGATGATAAGCTTTGTAAAATACTTACTTCACAGAACTATCAAAAAGATTTAATGAAAAATGAACAAAAAATGAACTTATTGAAGTGTCATACAGAAGAAGGAATTGTTATGCATACTATTTAGGAGACTTGATCTTCAAATACCTTAAGTTCTGATTAGATGCTAGTCAATTGACACAGTTGACATTTTTAAATATGGGTTACATTATATCGGCATTTTTAACTTTAAGCTCTTTGCATATTTTTTATGTTCGGGTTTTCATAACAACTAATAGAAGTAAATAGTAGAATTTTTTTTTTTTTTAAGTGAGGTTCACAGACTAAAAGGTGTTAAATCAAGTTTAGCCAAAAGCTGTTTCCTTACATATTTTAAGTTTGGTCTAAAGGTTTCTCTGTACATTCTGAACTGTAACAAGCGGAGGTGCGAACAGACCGTAGCCTACACTTGTGCCAATCACTGAGTTTTGGCCAATCATATGTAGCCAATTGTTTGGACCGTGTTCAAATAAGGCAAATGCTGACCTGTAACCAATCCAACTGTTTCTGTACCTCACTTCCGTTTTCTGTATGTTACTTTCCTTTTCCTGTCTGTAAATCTTCTTCTACCATGTGGCTGTGCTGGCATTGCAGAGCCTACTCTGGCTCAGGAAGCTATCAGGTTTGAGAATCGTTCATTGCTCAATTAACCTCCCTTAAATTTAATTTGGCTGAAGTTTTTCTTTTAATAAAGATTGCTCCTTTCACACAACCTGTGCATGGTAGGTAGAGGGTGGAATGTGCATTCAGGTAATTTTTACCGTAGGCCCTACTATCCTAACCAATTGAAACTGTTTCCTCCAAGTGTATCCACCTTGGAAAATAGTGGATCGATAGATTTATCAGTATAATCCGAGAAACTACTCCAGTTTTAACATTTGTGGGCTTTCATGTGGTATTTTTGTTCCTAAGAAGTGGCGTGGTGATTAGTGCTTAGAGTGGAGCAGTAGTTCACTTTACAAATAATGCATGTAAGACTATCCTTAGATCCATTTTTTTTTCTAGCAATAGCATGCTTTTATGGTTAGAGTTGTATTGATTAAGAATGAAATGTGGAAGATTTCCATTGTTTCTGAGCTTGTACAGTGCAGGAAATTATATTCTTTTTTATAGGGTTTTCCCTCACTTGACTTTTGACCTATTTTTTCTGAAAACCTGGGAATTTTCAAGAAACAGCTCATCACTACTCACCTCCAACAGTGGAAAAGTCAAGCCAACTATTTCTTTACAAATGTCTCCTATAAACTTGTGAAGAATTTTACTTAATAGGGTTTTGAAAATTTGGGGTATTCCATTTCCCTAAGAGAGGAAGCATTTCTGAATCTAAGACTAATTAAAAAAACTGAAACTTCTGTGATTTCTAAAGAGTGATACAGATGGCTTCCTGTTAAGTCTTATTCAAAAAATAGCTGAGTGTAGTTTACACTATTTTTAACTCACACATTAGGCAAAAGCTAAGACTTATTAGTCTTAGCTTCTTATTTTGCTAAATATGGAAAGCACAATGGAGAAAATATTCAGAGAAAATGTAACATTACTGTCAGGTTCCTTGTCAGTGAAAGACATTTACTGTGTTCATAATGCTGAAGACCCCAATTTTGTCACTTCTTCTAGCCTTCTTATACAGCCCCCAAATTTTCAGGTCTGGTTATTATGACAATGATCACTTCTTCTTTCTAACATTGCGACATTTTGATAGTTTTTTTTTTTTTTTCCATAGTGTCTTTTCATGCCTAGAAAAAATTAGGCATGCTTTAGCATTAGAATGGAGTTTACATTTAAAAATGGGTCTTCTAAAAACTTAGTGATACAGTATGTCGAAAAGGCATAAAAAACAACAGAAAGAGCTCCCAATAGCCAAAGTTGAAATAGTTTAAGCAACAAAATGAAGTAGTATTGGATGATAATGCAAGGTATAAAACAAATATCTATTTGTTCACACTGCTATAAACAAATGATTGAATAAATTAATAAGTGAGGTGAAAAGAGGCAAATCTCCTGTGCAAAATTCCAAATAAACTATCTAGATACTTCACCTTTAAGGAGGGAAGGCAAAACTTCCACTTTCTAAACATGGTCTGCATGTAGTGACTTTCATTGAAAGAGAAGACTGAGGGGTGTGGGGCAGGAATAGACTAACCTTACAATCCACAAGCTTGATAAACACTACTTAAGCCAAAAGTAGTGATTAAGAATAATATTGGCTGTGCGCGGTGGCTCAAGCCTGTAATCCCAGCACTTTGGAAGGCCGAGACAGGCGGATCACGAGGTCAGGAGATCGAGACCATCCTGGCTAACACGGTGAAACCCCGTCTTTACTAAAAAATACAAAAAACTAGCCGGGCAAGTGCCTATAGTGGCGGGTGCCTATAGTCCCAGCTACTCAGGAGGCTGAGGCAGGAGAATGGCATAAACCCAGGAGGTGGAGCTTGCAGTGAGCTGAGATCCGGCCACTGCACTCCAGCCTGGGCGACAGAGTGACACTCCGTCTCAAAAAAAAAGAAAAAAAAAAAAGAGAGATTAATATTAACAGCCATAAATGTGTTGATAGTATGTACCCTTGATTTGAAATGATGAAAATGGCAGTTTATGTCTGTGAGCTTCCTTCCAAAATCCATAATCCCAATATCACCCTGGGAAAAACACTGGGCAAATTCCAATAGAAGAGAATCCTAAAATATACCTGACCAGTATTCCTGCAAACTATTAAGGTCATTAAATAAAAGAAAAATCTAAGAAATGTTACAGTCAGAACACATCTTAAGGAGATATGATAACAAAATATAATGTGGTTTCCTAGATGGGATCTTCCAACAGAAAAAGACATTAGGTCAATACTAAGGAAATCAAAATAGAGTACAAAATTTAGTTAACAATGATGTATCAATATCTGTTAATTAATTGTAACAAATGTATCATACTAATGTGAAAGTTTAATAATAGATGGAGCTGTGTATATTGGAACTTTCATACTATTTTCCCAATTGTTAAATTGTTATTGAAATCTAAAACAATTCTAAAAATAACATCTAATAATTAAAAAAAATGGGTCACCCAACTGTGTTTAGCAGAGTGAAACCAACAAAATAACCTCTGGGGAAGGTTGAGGTCAGAGTACTCCATGGTGAAGTAAAACTGTAATTAGATGACAAACTACTTGAAAATCATATTGTCTCCTAGTTACAGAATGACTTTTAAAAAATCTTTTTGAATGTATGTTTTATTTGTTACAAGATCATAACATAATGACATTAAAGGTCATTTTAAATGGAATAGATTAAATATCCCTCCTTAATACTTTTCCTGATATTGCTTTTCCCTGTTTGCTTCAGTCTGCTTACATGCATATATTCACAAGGTTTGAAAATGTTTGGCTAGTTCATTTACATTATGCATTTCTATGTTGCTATTTGTCCCTTATAATTATAAATTGACTTGATAAAATCATTCTGGTTCACATAAAAAGCAAATTGTTTTTGAAAACTTAATAGAAATAAAATGAACTGAAAGTATTATTCACAAGTGAATTTTCTTTTATATGACTTTTGAGAATAAGGATGACTTGAGTTCCTAGAATATTTTTTGTTTTATTTTTCACTTGAGTTAAACTACATTATTGTATAAAGAACTAAGACTTAAAACAAATTGAGAAACACTAATAGTTTTATTTTATTCATTATATACATGGAAATATTTTTAGTGAACAAATGAAATGAATAAAACAGATAAAATATTAAACCAAGTCAAAAATACATCCTCAAATCTCTGCCTTTTTTAATCATTGGAAATCTATTAATATTTTCTGATTTCAAAGATGCAGCCTTGTATACATATTTTAGTTGTGATTTCATGTTATATTTCAATTATTAATCTCCTTCCATTGGTTTTATTATTCTATTTATATACCAAAAATCAAAACATCTTTATCAAGATGTATGATGTATGTTTATTTCAATATACAAACCAAATTGTCTTGCAGATCTTCATTGCAAGGCATAGTTTAAAATGTGGCTTTCATCTACAATCATCTGATCTTTGACAAACCTGACAAAAGCAAGCAATTGGGAAAGGATACCCTATTTAACAAATGGTGCTGGGAGAACTGGCTAGCCATGTGCAGAAAATTGAAACTAGACTCCTTCCTCACACCTTATATAAAAATTAACTCAAGATGGATTAAAGACTTAAATGTAAAACCTAAAATTATAAAAACCCTAGAAGAAAATCTGGGCAATACCATTCAGGACATAGGCATGTGCAAAAATTTTATGATGAAATTGCCAAAAGTAATTGCAACACAAGCAAAAATTGACAAATGGGATCTAATTAAACTGAAGAGCTTCTGTACCACAAAAGAAACTATCATCAGAGCAGAACAGACAACCTACAGAATAGGAGAAAATTTTTGCAATTTATCCATCTGAAAAAGATCTAATATCCAGAATCTGTAAGTGACTTATGCAAATTTACAAGAAAAAAACAAAGAAAAATCATTAATAAGCAGGCAAAGGACATAAACAGACACTTCACTAAAAAAGACATACATGCAGCCAGCAAACATGAAAAAAAGCTCAACATCACTGATCATTAGAGAAATGCAAATTAAAACCACAGTGAGATACCATCTCATGCCAATCAGAATGGCGATTATTAAAATGTCAAGAAACAACAGATACTGGCAAGGTTGAAGAGAAATGGGAATGCTTTTACACTATTGATGTGAATGTAAATTAATTCAACCATTGTGAAAGGCAGTATGGGAATTCCTCAAAGATTTATAACCAGAAATGCTATTTGACCCAGCAATCACATTACTAGGTGTATACCCAAAGGAATGTTCTATTATTCATTCTATTATAAAGATACATGCACATGTATGTTCGTTGCAGCACTATTCACAATAGCAAGACATAGAATCAACCCAAATGCCCATCAATGATAGACTGGTTAAAGAAAATGTGGTACACATACACCATGGAATACTATGCAGCCATAAAAAGAAATGAGATCATGTCCTTTGCAGGGACATGTATGAAGCTGGAAGCCATTATCTTTACCAAAGTAACACAGGAACAGAAAACCAAACACCACATGTTCTCGCTTATAAATGGGAGCTGAAAAACGAGAATGCATGGACACAGGGAGAGGAATAACACACACTGGGGCCTGTCAGGGGAGGGTAGGGGGTGGGGAGAGCATTAGGGAAAAGAGCTAATGCATGCTGGGCTTAATACCTAGGTGATGGGTCGATAGGTGCAGTAAAACACCATGACACGTTTACCTGTGTAACCTACCTGCACATCCTGCACCTGTACCCCAGAACTTAAAACAAATTTAAATTTTTTTTAAATGTATCTTTTAAATCATCTAATAGTGAATACTTTTAGAATATAAAAAGAGGAATGTGTGACTCTTAAAACTTTCATAATATATTGTTAAAGCAAACCAAATATGGCCTGAGAAGGATTCCGTACTTCTATATTTGAGTCCTTGGGGATGGACTGTAACCTAGCTTAGTAGTCAGACAAAACTGAAAACCTAACTTAGTAGTATGCACCTGTAACAGTAGCCGAGTGTTGGCCAATCCCAGTGGCCCTACTTCAGCCACTCATAGACTAATGAATGTTCAAAGTGTGTTCAAATAAGGCAAACACTGAATTGTAACCAGTCTCACTGCCTCTGTACCTCACTTCCGATTCCTGTACATCACTTTACCTTCTTTGTCTATAAATTTATTCTGACCAGGAGGCACTCCTGGAGTCTCTGTGAATCTGTTATGATTCTGGGGGCTGACCTATTTTTAAATCATTCGTTGCTCAATTAAACTCCTTTAAATTTAATTTGGCTGAAGTTTTTATTTTATCAATATCATAAAATGTTATGCTGCTATTAGACAAAGATATTTTCATATAATCCTGTAATTTTGCAGAATTCACACACACAAAAAATCATTGTAATATTGTGCATCAGACTCTCTGATAAGAGTTTTTAAAAAGTTATATTATCCTTTGAAACCATACAACAATAACCTCAGTACTATATGGATAACATTATTTTACAAATGATGAAACTTATGCAAAGAGGGTCTAAGTATTTTGCCCAGGTAGTAATTACAAGAGAAGTGATTTTATAACAGATTATGGAACTTCAGAGCTTACAATTAGCCACTTCATCAAATTCAAAATTTTGAATAAAATGGATAATTCTTTTAAATCAAAGAACTTATAAAGAGGTCCTCGACATGTCTGAACCTTCAGAATTACACAGATCACAGCCAAAGAGTTTTTGTCTTTTCGATTACTAATAAAAGGGGGTTTAGTAATACAATGCTAAATAAGGTCTCTGTGCTATTCAATCTTATAGCACATAATGTTTTCCCTAATCACACTTTTCACATTTTAAAATTCTATTTTTATTGTTTACGTTCTAGTCTCCCCTGCTGCTCTGAAAGTACCATGAAGAGAGAGACCATGTTTTGCTCACTGTTGTGTTCTTAGAATCTAGCAAAGTGCCTGGCCAGAATGAGCCATCTTATTTGTTAGGATACCTTCTGCTCCTGATGCCACACTAGCCTGCTAACAATTCTTAGATGATGTGGACATGTAATTATTTTATGTAATAGGAAAGTTGGAGTTATACAGGTTTGGAAGAGGGTTCAGTTGCTCAGAGATGCTAGGGACACTGACTGAGCATCTTGGTGTGCGCTATTTAGCCATTGCTGCATTAAAAAGAACTCAAGATGTAGTGGCTCAATATCAGGTTGCTGCAAAAGTAATTGCGGTTTTTGCAATTACTTTTAGTTGCAAAACCACAATTACTTTTGCACCAACCTGATACTATAAGCATGTGTTATATATGAGTTTGTGGATCAGCCGAGTAGTTCTGCTCTTCTCAGCTGGGTTCAATCTTGAAGCTGCAGTCAGCTGGTGGATTGGCTAGGGGTGAACTGGTCCAGGATGAACTCTGCTGAGGAGACTTGTTGCAAGCTCTTTTCTCTGTAACCTGTGATCTCTCATCCTCCCGCAAGCCAGCTTGGACTTTTTCACACGGTGGTGGCAGAGATACGGAAGAGAAAAAAAGAAGCACACATGCTTCCTAATACCTACACTTAGAATTGGTCTGTTTTCACTTCTTTCATATTCTATAAATCAAAGCAAGTCATAAGAAATAAGTCTTATTTACACTCATTATATTCAGAGATATTCTAGTGTGAAAGAAAAATACATCTTAGAGCCCCCAGATCACTAAACTAAAGGGAAAAGTCAAGTCAGGGACTGCTTAGGTGAAACCTGGCTCCCATTCTATTCAAAGTCATTCCTCTGTTCACTGAAATAAATGTATATCTGATTGTCTCCTTTGGAAAAGCTAATCAGAAATGCAAAAGAATGCAACCATTTGTCTTTTATCTACCTATGACCTGGAAGCCCCATCCCCACTTTGGGTTGTCCCGCCTTTCTGACCAAACCAATGTTCATCTTGCATATGTTGATTAATGTCTCATGTCTCCTTAAAATGTATAAAACCAAGCTGTGCTCTGACCACCTTGGGCACATGATGTCAGGACCTTCTGAGACTGTGTCATGGGCTGGTGTCCTAATTTTGGCAAGATAAACTTCCTAAATTGACTGAGACTTGTCTCAGATTTTTGGCATTTATACTAGGTAAATGGCAACTTCCCATGATGGTTTAGTTTCACTACCTGACTCTGCAGTCTTCACTAGGTGTCTCTGAATATAAGTATTCTCATTTGTATTTCCACTCTCTTCATAAAGAGATATAATAGCTATGATCATATATCACAAAAAGAACAATGTTTCTGAATGATTTGGGAAAAATGCAAGTGTATTCTAATTTGAAATACAAGAAGAGACTGATTAATGATATCTCAGAGAATAAAACACTGGGGAATAATCATGGAATCTTGGCTTGGGAAGAAGCATGAGAGATAAGATAGCCTCATCTATCCCTATTTCTATGTCATCTTTTGACAATAGCTATTTGAGACAGCCTATGCTTCGTATTTCTCAGGTCAGTAACTATAAACACATTGCTTCCTAGGTAACTCACCCCTTTCTTTAATCATCCTAGCTGTAAAAACTACACCAGCATCAATATTCTTTGATCTTATTTCACTAATTCTCTGACCCTCTCTTTTCTGTCTAAATTCCTATTTTTGACTTCACCCTCTAAAGCTTGTCCCCATAATACATTACTTCAGTCATATGTTTGCGAACATTAAATTTCTTTCCCCCTTGTCTTTCTTCCACATTTCCTGTGCAAACCTTCAGCTTCAATCAATCCTAACATCTTGTAGGATTCTTTAAATTGAGCTATATACAATGTGATGCAGTCTGGAGACAGTTTGTTACTATAGAACTACAGCAGAACTTCTTGAGCATGGCAAAGATGAAGTAAGTTCTTAAGAAAGTTAATGAGATCATTTTTATAAAGACAAAGCAAAAACTTTTGGTTTTATTACATTATATATCATATGATATAGTTGGATGTTCACATATATGTACAATTTACATTTTGACCAAAACTTTTAAAAAGAAGAGGGATTGTGTTGCGTTGATTAAGTTAGAATTGTTTGGGATTTGTAGCTGCACTGGTACAAACAGGTTTTTGCAACCAGTAGGTAGAATACACATTGTTCAGACAGTCAGGCTACTGCTGAGCAAGTGACTTGAGCTAGAAGACTTACTTTTCTTTTCTTTTTTTTTTTAAGTGATAACAGTTATTTAAATGGAGGAAGGGGGTGAAAGGGATGTCTCAATTCCAAAACTTTTTACTTATTTTCACATTTTCTGCCACACATCTCAACACCTTCAATTTTATACCAAGGCTGATGAGAGATGTAAAGAATAAAGCCAATACTTGATTTCAACCTCAGCTGGGCTTTACAACCCTGTTCCAATAACCTCCTAAACACTCCTGGATGGAATTTCTATTGTTCACTGAAGTTATTCCCAAATTTGAAGTCTTTACTCAAGCTCCCTACCAAATTTTTTCTTAATCATTGAACAGAGAAAACTGCAGTTTGTTCTTCCTTGAGAAAATTGATGCAACTGATGCTAAGGTATAAAGTCCTTGTCCCTTATCTAAAAACAATATTTTAATCTGTACAATTCTTAACCTAGTTACCCCAATCTCAAAGAAAGAAAGATAATGTCATCCACTGATAGTTACTGGGATCCCTCCTAGTTTCTACCTCAGAGACCTGACAAGTACCTCCTCTCCCTCTAGGATCTCAACCTCTCCCATTAAGAGAATTTCTTTCTTCCACACATATAAATGCAATCAGATAGTTCCTATCTTAAGAAACATTTTATACGTGGTGTCTCCAATTTAATCATGGGATGGTTATTCTTTTACCCCCACCATTCCACTGAAGTGGCCTTGATCAAGTTCACAAATGACAACTTAAGAGTTAAATCCAAAGCATTGTTCATATTTATCTCTAAGTAACATTTGGCAGTATTGGCCAGTCTTTTCTTGAAACTAATGCCTCTCTATGATTGGGGGTGCTGGTAGTCTCTTTACTCATCCAGCAAATATTTATTAAGCACTTATTTTCAACAAAACACTGTTCTCGGCAGCTGGGATATATCATTAAACAGATCAGTCAAATATTGCTCCCCATGTGGAGATTATATTCTGTTGAGGAAAGACAGAAACAACCAATATGCATAATATATAGCTAACTTTCTCATATCTTAGAAATTGATAAGCTTTATCACAGAAAGAAAAATGAGAGCAGAGGAAGGGGGTCAGATGTATGAAGGATGAGATTAGTTGCAGCATCAAATTTAGTGGCCAGCTTAGGCCTTATTGAAAAGTGAGATGCTAACAAAGATTGAAGGATACGAGAGAAGTATCCAAGAAGAAATGCAGAAACACAAGCATTCCAGTCAAATGGAAAAATTAGACAATGACTCTGTGTGTTAGAAATAACAAAGGCCCAGTGTAGGTGAAGAGGAGTAAGTAGCAAGAAGAGTAGGAATAGAAAAAGTCAGAGGGTGAATGGGGGTCAAAGGATGAAAAGCTTTTTAGGCCATTGCAGAGACCTTGACTTTTCCTCTAAATGAGCAGAGGAGTGACACGATTTGACCCTGGCTGCACAAGTTGCACTTTGGCTCATGAGAATAGATTGTAATTGGTAAGATCTGTTTTAGTAATCTGGTGAGAGATGATGGTGGCTTGTACTAGAGTAGAGTTAATAGCAACAAAGATGGTGGTAAGTGGCAAGATTCTGGCACAGAAGTCAAAGCCAATAGAATTTCCTATATTTAGAATGCAAGAGAAATTAAGAGATGAAGGATGACCGAAGAGGCATTGGACTAGTGACACGAAGAATAGAGTGGCCATCAAATGAGATGGCAAAAGCTCCAGACAGAACAGATTTGAATGAGAAGATCAGGAATTCCCCCCAGACATGTAAAGTTGACATTTGGATATGTCAAATAAGCAACTGGATATATGAGTTTGAAATACAAAATAGCAGTCTGAGCCTGAGATGTGTATTCTGCAGTCATTAACTTATAGATGGCATTAAAAGTCATTATCAAAGGAATAATGTAGATAGAGAAGAAAGGAGGACCAAGGATGGAGCCTTAGCACGATGCAACATCACACATTAGGTACAAGAGGAGTCAACAGAGGAGACCGAGGACAGGCAGCCAGTGAGGTAGAAGGTAAACAAAGGGCGTGTGGAGTCACAGAAGCCAAGGGAACTAAGTGTGAAAAGGAGGGGTGAATTTGAGTCCTTGATTTGGTCACTGCCAGTCAATCCCATCTACTATGTGGCTTGATTGAGTTGACAACTTTAGTAATTAAGTCACATCTCTGGCTCTTACTGTTCTTGGGGTCAGCTAAAGCATTCAGGTTTTGCTTTTTAATTTTTTTTAATGTAAACAACTCTATAGTCCACTTTCCTTCATTCAATTCTAAGTTTTTATTAAATTTAAAGATAGAACTTATACAAATTTTATATGTAATTTCTTCGAGTTTTTTTTTTTTTTTTACAATTTCAACTTTCCAAAATCAGTGTCTTATAATTGATGTGTATAATGTAATAATGCTTTCAATTTTCCAGCAAACACTATTTTCAAATTGATGATGAACCTTAAACTAAGGTTAAAGCATAGGTTAAAATTAAGGTTAGGCTAACGAATTAATGGCATACTTGAAGCAAAAAAATCTTGAGGATTATCTCTGGGGCAATTATAGTAGCTAGTATTTGTCAATCCTTAGACACCATACTTAGTGTTTATTAGATGTATTAGCTCATCTAATTCTAAACAAAACTTTATGAAGTAGATCATGTGATTACTCCAATTTTACATATGAGAAACTGAAGCTTAGAAAAGTTAAGTTGTATACCCAAGATTATACAATTAATAAGTACGAGAGCCTACAATTGAGCCAGGTCTTCCTAATGAGTCTATGTTCTTAGCCTTCATGCTATCTAAACCATTTAAGTGACTAAAATCATTACAGAGACATTTGTAATTATAAAGAATTAGAAAAACTTAATGCGTACTTTCTGCTATCAAATTTCCAGTTGATTGCGAATATATCTTAACACTATATTACCAATTTCCCTTAAAATTTCCTGGAACTGAACAGAAAGCATCTTGTTCCCCTTTACCCTTCAACATGATTTCATCTATCTTCTTCAGTTGAATACTAATTATAAATATAGGATTTAATTGATGTATTCGTAATAAGCTGATTTTGTATATACTTACATACATATGTAGGAGACATATGCATATATATACATGCATTGGGAGAGAGAACTTTCATATTCTAATTTTTCCCAATGGTTTTTGGAGGCTAATTCCCATGTCAGTACAGCCTACATTTATTATGCACCTGTATGCTTCAATAATTTCTACTTAACTGCAATAATTAATATAATTCTGAGGCATAATGTAAGTCAAATCCTTTCCTTTAGGTGTAACGCATTTCCTATTTAGTGCAGTGAATTTCGTTATAATCATAAACAGTTATTTTGACTTTTTATTACTACTGCACTCTATGCTGCAATTGGTTTGGTCCCTTAGTTGAAGCCGATAGTTTGTGATTGTGGGGTACACACTAGACAGAATAATAATGTTTTCTCAGAATACTTGGCTAATACAGTTTTAGACAGTCAATCCAAAAGCAATTATAGTATAACTCAAATTCTAATTTAAAAGCAGAAAATGTCCTATGTTTACATTTTTATTATCTTGAATTTGCCTTGTAATTATAGTTACCAGTTGTAATACTTACAGTAATTTAAAAGTAATGTGGCTTTTATGCCCTCTAGCTCAAATCCTCTACATCATTTAATGGAAATACTGCAAGCTGAGGCATACAGAGAGAAATTAGGATATTTATAGTGAAGTTTTTCTCTTCATCTTGATTTTTAATTATGGTATTATAAATGGCATTTTGGGAATAACCTCAAACAGTTGCTAAGGATAAGGATGCAAAACTTACTGGTTATTTAACTACATCAAGTCCTTTCATCTGGAAATACAGACGAAAACTGTAGGGGTAGATTATTCAACAGTAAATCCTTCCACATTTATTTATAAATAGTCCAGTAACAGCCACCAAAACTTGTTTCACTTTTTTCCTTCAACATTTGATTAAATTCTTTTCAAATATTAGAATATTTTTACATAAACTATTGTTAAGTTGATATCTTTATATCCTAAGGAAGCTACATATAAGTGAGCTATGTTGAGATTTTACTGAGTAGATCAAAGTCAATTTAAAATTTACAAAGAGTAATCTTAGGACCTATCCCTGGCAGATTTTATTTATCAAAGTAGCCTATTTATTTCGACCTGTATCAAGTTAAGATTAAATTCAGGTTGAGAGGACAGAAATCTCAAATTAGCAGTGGCTTAAATAAGATAAATGTTAATTTCTGGATATGAGCAGTCCTGGCCCATAAGGACCTAAGACACTTTATATTTTCCTGTTCTTCCTATTTTCAATGCATGGCTTCTCTATTATGGTCCAAAACAGCTGTTCAAGCACAGCAATCCCTCTCATTTTGGTGGACAGGATATAAGAAGAGACAAAGAAAGGCATGCCTCTTTCATTCAAGGGCACTTCCCAGAAGTTGCATATAGCCTTTGTTTCCCTTCTATTACCAAAAAATTAAGTCACATGTTGATATTTAAGTACAGATGAGGGTGAAAAATGTATTACTTGTCCCAGGCAACCATGTAGTCAGCTAAAAATCAGGTTCACTGTAATCATGTAAGAAGAGAATAAGTATTAGTGACAGCCAGCAATATCAGCCATATTACTTTTTGTTTAAATCTGTTGCTTATCTATGGTAAACTCTTCCTCCTCCGTCTCAATGGTAATTCATTTATTCAGAAGTAAATGTTAATCCCTTAACATTTATCCTTTCTAAAATAGGTCCAGTTGATGAAATGGTGATAATTTTTTCCCTTACAGTAGCTATATTGAGTTTATCTATAAACAGTGCTGTCACATAACTACAATGTTATGAATGAAGAGCGTGAAAGTGTGTCCCTGAGTAACGATCGTTTGTCTAGGTAAATGAGTGTGCACAGGCTTCCACCATGCTCCGTTGATGATTTGCTTGTGATTAGTTACATATCTGCTTAAATAACCAGTGATCTTACATCTTATTATACATTCTATCAAATTGTATAATAGGGAATCAAAATTCAGAAATAAAAAATTTTCAAAGCTTCCTAAAGAAGGGTTCGTACGATTACCTAACACTTGGGAAATTCACTCTTTCTCTTATTGAAGTTAAGTAAAATATAGAGATGGATCTCTAGATTTAAAATGTTTACCTTATCCTCCAGAATTTATATGAGTATGTAGTTGAAATGCTTACTAAATTTAGAGATGTATATAATAATGGCTGACAGTTTTATTATTCCCTCTATGGTAGGTACTATATTTCAGTTGATCCCTACAAACATTCTGTAAGAGAAATACTAGTATTTTTTATTAAATATATGAAAACTGAAACTCAGCTAAGTTAACTGGGTTACCCAAAGTTATACAACCGGCAAGTGGTAGACCCCTACTTGATTAGACCCCAAGGACCATGGATTTAACCAGAGTCCAGAGTGCTTTTTATGAAAGGTAGTAGTTCTCCCTGAAACTAAAGACTGAGAAAGAAAGCAGAAGCAAGTTTCAAAACATGTTCCATAAACTGTAGAGTACTGTGTTAAAAACTTGGGTTTAGCCCTGGCTCCACCAGTAACAAAGTACTCTCTTAGATCACTTAGGGTTCCAGTTCTAATAAAGTAAGATGACAGTATTACATAATTTCAGTTAGATACTGTTGAATATTCCCTGGACCGATAATTATTTACAAATTATACTTTTTAAGTTACGTGTAGTAAATGCTTAGATGACTTACATTGATTTTAAAAATCTACTTTTTACATAATCACAAATTTAATGAGTCAATTATATAATCTGCTTGTTCAAAATTAGCAAACCTTCAGAATTCATCAATATTCGGGTGTGTCCAGAACACAGGAAGTGATAGCCCCACTGAGTTGTTAATGGCTCAGACAGCATTTGCAGTGTTCATTCAATTCTGGACCTAGACAAACAGGTAACATACAAATGTGTTAAGTTGGAATTTCAGGATTCAGATCAGGACATGGGATTCAGGTGGGACTGGTCAAGAACTGGAAAGGTGTCAGGTAAAGTGGAAACTGCAGATCGAAGAACAAATCCATAAAAGGTTGTATCCAAGAATACAAAGGCTTTACAAACCCAAAGTCAGCCTTCTGTGTCTCCCCACCGGAGCTACACCTGGGGCAGGAAAGTGGGCACAAATACAAGACTCAGTCATTCAAAATGAAAAGGAAGAAGGAAGTTAGGAAGAGAGGTAAGGAGAAGAGGAGAAAGAGAAATAAATGGGAAGCTAAACTGAACAATAAAGAAGAAATTGCCTGGGGAATAAATTAACTGTATGAAAAAAAAAAGTAATGGGTTTGGCAGATAGCTTTGAAACTATAGTACACTTTGGCTATGGAAAGAATATTTGCAAGTGGAGCACCTTGTCTGCAGAGTAATGCTGAGTGAAGGCAGATCCTCTGAGGGAGAAAAACATTTGTAAATGTCAATACAGATTATTCTAAATCTTTCCATGACATATAGGTTATAGACATGTTTTGCTAATAGCCAGGAAAAAACAATATTCTATGTGCAAGAGATAGAAAAAGATACAAGGTTGCACACTCTTATTTAAATATATTTCCAGGACTCCACTGGAATAAGAGATGTAAGATTTCCTGAATTTCTCTCCCTGCCTTTTGAGAAAACAACAGTGATACAAGTCATGCTAACTGGAGTGGTCTGACCGGTGCAACCACTTGGCATTTGTTAGCACTTGCAAAAGAGTGGGTAGTGTCGCAGCATAGTTACCCCAAGGTTGAGCCTAAATGATATGATGTTCTCTGGAAAGAATTCAGCAGGAACTCCAAAACAGTATTGCCCCTCCCTGTGTCAAAAATAAACCTTGCAAGGCCCTCTACCCCTCCACTGACTGTGCCTTCTCCAGCTCTCCAATCACATCACTCCTCTCTCTCCCACCTCTCTTTTCCTGAAAGCAAATCTGCTTAAATTCCCACACACTCAATCTTTTTTGAAGACTTCTGTCTGGAAAACTTTCTCTTGTCTTTCTCAACCCATATCATTCCCCTTTTAAAAGTTCATTCAAGACATATTTTCTCTAAAAGAGTTGTCTCACTGGTTCCATAGGACCATGATCACTTATGATGTGTGCACTGCTGCAGTACACTGAATAAAGTTATATTGTCATTTCATATATGCTATAGTGTATTGTTCTTATCTCTATGCTATTTTCTCAGGCATTATTTCTGAAAGAGGAGTAACTATGATCTCTTTTTGATCACTTATTTTTCTTTACTTATCTCAACACGCATATACACACACACATCTACTTCGGTTAGTAATTTTACTCAGGGAGAATGACTATATATACTAGATTATCACTCTTTCTCAAATTATCTTCCATAACTTAGATTACATTCACCTCCATATGGAATTACTCTACTATCAGAAGACATGGAAGGATATTTTTCTGATGGCACAGATCCTCAGGAAAAAAAAAATATTTCATATTAGAAAAATAAGGGCTACTGCTTTGCTTAATTCTTAGGAAGCTGGATTTCTTGTATAAAAGAATAAGAAGATCATACACCTCACAGAGACAGCAAAAGAAGTATTTCTATCTTCTCTCTGAAATTCCTGATGAGAACTCTCTCCAGCTGATCATGTCATCTCAATCTATTAATGGATGAGAGATGCTAACCACTATAGGCACACACTGTGATTAATATCACATAAAGTGGGTAAATAGGCAAGTTTCCTCTAAACCTACAGTCGAAAATGAAAAAAATAAAGATTCATCTAAGGAACATATCTAAGCCCTAGGCACTTTGAAATGGTTAGATTCTTCAATAGCTGTCAAAATCATTTTAGCACCTTTCTTTTCAAAGTAATAAAACAGGGTCTAAAACAGGTTAAGAAAATGTCCCACATTCATACAGATGATAAGTATAGGGTTCAGATTGAAACCTGATCTTTTAACTCCAAGCCCAATCTCTCCACAACAGTCACAACTACCTCAAAACAAGTACATATATATTTAATTGGACAGCTTAGACAAACTATATGCTTTAGATTTTGTTGATTTAACAAAGATATGGTAACATGATAAGAGTCCTATATAGGTAGGCTGACATAAAAAAATAAAAAAGTGCAGAAACATAAAGGAAGCCAATATAAAAAACCTCAAAAGAATGTGAGTGAGAAAGACCCAAACATGAAAAAGAAATTTAAATGGTGTTTCACATCAGTCTATTATATGGTTTGGCTGTGTCACTACCCAAATATCAACTCGATTGTAATTCTCATAATCCCCAAGTGTCATTGGAGGGACCTAGTGGGAGGTAATTGAATCATGGGGATGGCTACCCTCATGCCATTTTTATGATAGTGAGTGAGTTCTCATGAGATCTCATGGTTTTATAAGGGACTTTTCCCCCTTTACTCGGCACTTCTCCTTCCTGCTGCCATATAAGAAGGATATGTTTTCCCCCCTTCTGCCATGATTGTAAGTTTCCTGAGGCTTCCACAACCTTGTAGAACTGTGAGTCAGTTAAACCTCTTTCCTTTAAAAATTACCCAGTCTCTGGCAGTTCTTAATAGCAGCGTGAGAACAGACTAATGCAGTCTAATAGGTGAAGCTATTTGACTCTTTCAACAAATAAGAAGGAAAAAGAATTAAAAATAATAATGCTTCTTTCCAACCATACTCCACCCATTGCTGCCAGACACCCATTTCAGTTATATCACCCTTGATCCACACTGCTTCAGTTTGAGGCCCTTGAAGACTGATGGCTGATGAAGTACCTCTTGGCAAATTTACATTCTTTGTGTTCCCTGAAGAGATGGCAGAGAGGATCCCTAGCATGATCCCAGATTTCTCACTTTCTCTGGAGCCTTCACAAGTTATGCCTCGTGTTTCTCTTATTTTTACGGCACATAAGCCCCTTCCTTGCAGGATGAGCCTCATAAGCCCACTGCCAAAAAACACTTCTTAGGAATCTTAAGAAAATTAATGTAAGTTGGCTTTGAAGTGTTTTCATTCATCTTCTTCACTTTTTCCAGATTCCAAAGGTACATATTATTCCACCTTAGATATTGCCATCATCTCTAATTGCTCCACTCCCCAAATCCCTCATTCAAACAGCCCAATCCCAATTCACATCATCGTCTTCTACTTGCTTGTTCAACCATGTCTACTATGAGCATGAATGTAAATTGAGTCCTCCAGCTTTTTGATCTCAACAATCAAATCTTCCATTTCTTGAATCCTACCTCCGTTACCAGGCTTAGCTCTCTGCAATCCCAGCCACAGCCATCCCCCAAACATTTTCTGTGTGTATTCTACTATATTCAACCTTGGCTTAATATATTCTTTCTTCCTAAAATGTCATCCACTCCACCATTTTTATCTGTTGAAGTCTAATCTACCTTTTCAACTCTATATCTTGATTTTACACAATGTTTTTTATAAAAAAAGTCTTTTCTTCTTATTAATCTTTCCTTTCCTCAAACTCTAACATCACTTAATTTGAATTTCTTGCTTACCATATTCTATCTTAAATAAAATTGCTCTGTTTTGATGAAATGGTTTGTGAGCTCTTGCAGAATGTGGGAAGAATGTTTCTTCTATGTCTTCAACATAGCTAGCTCAGGGTTTTGAAAGTAGCAGTTGCTCAATAAATTGCAATTAAATTATTTTAAGTTTTTTATTGATAATGCAGAAATCCTTGTCTTATTTATATAAATGACAAATGCAAGGTCATTCAGAACAAAGTTATTTTGTTTATACTTCTCTGTGACCTACCTAAAAGCTGTGTGAATCATCTGTTTCTAACAGACAGGAGATAGCTGTATTGTTTAACATTATTTTAGTAGCTCACAGCATAAGCTATGTTTAAAATTCTGTTAGTTTCCCATCCTCTCTCAGTTAGTATCACCATTGGTACATCATCGTGTAGTGGGCACCATGAAAACAACAGATTTATTTCCTAGTATGTTTATAATATAAATGAGGGTATATTAAATGAGTCAATAAAATACCTGGTCTGAGAAGTCACTATATCATAAAGATAAATATTATAGACATCACTGAAATCACAACCTCTTACATGAAGTAATAATTTTTGTAATATATGTATGTACCCATCAGTAGAGAGATACCACTGAATGTGACCCAAGGAAATTTCTGGGAACATTCCTTCACTTTCTCATCTAATTTGTTCATTTTCTTTTAGTTATCCTTCCTTCTATTTATTTTCTTATTCTTGCACCCCTTATTTCTTTTCCATCCTAAAGCTTGGATTGAGCAGGAATACATATGGACAACTTCAATTTCCCCTCAGGGTGTTTGGAGAGAGATGTCACTGGCTCCAGTTTAGAAGGTGCATTGTCAGAATCATCATTCTTCTTGGTAAATTCCTGTGAGTTTTCAATAAGTTGTCTCAGCTATTAAAGTTTAAATTTAATCAATCAAAAAGTTCAATAAATGGATTGTTCTAGATTACTTCAGCATTCTGATTAACTGCAAATAAAAGAATTCTTGGCATTCTCTATACGTTTCTATTTTTATAATGAAGAATGCATTGGCCTACTTTGTTGCCTTAGAAAGTAGAATATATTGAAAATAACAGATCTTTTTAAATGAAGATTTAACATAGCCTAGGATCAACAATTAGAGAACAGATATAATCGTCATATAATAAAGAGAATAGTGGAATGGAAACACAGTTTTTGAGGCCTGTTTTGTTTTATTTTTTTCCTATTGAATAGGTACTGACACAAAACTGTGCTTCTAGAAATTTTGGTGGAATTTTGTAAAACAAAATTTTGACATAAGCCTATTTTCTTGTGTGTGCTGCTTCATTTTTTTCCAGCTTTTTGAGGAAAAACATAGTTAATTCAATGTTCCAGTCATATGGATTAAATTTAATCAGAATTTTGCCATGCTGAAACAAAAACTCTCGAAACGGTACACATAAACTCAGTCAACTTCTTTCTTTTGAGGCCACAGACTTTAAAGTCAGTGGTTAAATAACCAATCCACACACAAAAAAATGACGATTTTCTTTGGCCAACATTATTTTAATTATAAGTTCCAGTTTCTTCAGCATTTTGTTTGCTGATACATGACTAGCTTACACAGCACCTTGGTTTGCTGATCCAAGTAATGTATTGGTTTTTCTTCTTTCCTATAATTAAATTCAAGTAAATGTTTTCCCCAATGTACAACTCATAATTAGTAGTTAACTGCATGAATTTTTTCATTAGCCTTGTATCTATATTTTTAAAAGTTTAATGTAAAAAGTTGGGTTAGCATACCCATTTTGTAAAAGTCTAATTTATCAGATGATACTTAATATAAACTCAAATATTTTTATAAGTAGTTATGTATATCTTTCTCTTTGTCCCTATAAAATAATGTTAGTTTTAGGAACAGAAATTCCAATCCTAGTATTATTTTACATAAATACAACTTACATTATCCAATTTTTTTTGCCTCTATTTGCCAAATGTAGACACATTTCTATTTATTTATACAAACACTGATTACAGCCTTGAGTTTCTCTTTTCTTGATCCCACTGTGTATTTCTTTGGTGTAAATATCCTTTACTAAAGAGGAATACTTCCCCCCACTGCCTTTGCAAGTAAAACAAATCACTTGTCACAAAATGATGAAAACATATAGTTTAAGTTTTTGTTAGCATATGTGATAAAATGTCTTAAGTCTGCAATGGCTGAGGCCAATGAGAGAGAATGATGACTTTCTGAATAAAATATATTTTCTCATTTGCTGCTGATTCAGATTGATTACTCATTACCATCATTGAAAGATAGAAAACACACAAAGAGGCTTATATATATATATAAAATCAATCATCTGATATGCTGAATAATTAATCATCTGATATGCTAGTTATCAATACAAATTAATGCACCTCACCTCTGGAGTTACTGTTAAAAAGTTTGGAAAATGGGCCGGGCGCGGTGGCTCAAGCCTGTAATCCCAGCACTTTGGGAGGCCGAGACGGGCGGATCACGAGGTCAGGAGATCGAGACCATCCTGGCTAACACAATGAAACCCCGTCTCCACTAAAAATACAAAAAAAAAAAAAAAATTAGCCGGGCGTGGTGGCGGCGCCTGTAGTCCCAGCTACTCGGGAGGCTGAGGCAGGAGAATGGCGGGAACCTGGGAGGCGGAGCTTGCAGTGAGCCGAGATCGCGCCACTGCACTCCAGCCTGGGCGACAGAGCGAGACTCCGCCTCAAAAAAAAAAAAAAAAAAAAGTTTGGAAAATGGTTGAAATTAGTGCCAATTTTGTAACCTTGTTATTCTCCTTATCCCCCAGAACTACACCTGTCATATGTAATTATGAAGCACAGTTACTTGGACCACATCATATGAAAAAGTGCATTAGAAACCACACTTCTGTATTGAAATCTTCTGCTCTTCTAGTGAAAAAAGGTCAACTAACAGCAATTTCCTATGACCCAACCTAGTATTTTCCCCTCTTGTCATATTAACATAAAGCTGGCTTTTCCATGGGTTGCAGAATTCAGTGTTGTTATGAAATAATATTTTGAAGTTTAGTTAACTTGTCATTTTCTATATTTTATGTTACCCTGTGATCCTTTGACATTAGGGCAATGTCTGAGCACGTTTCTGCCACTATAACAGAATACCACAGACTGGGTAATTTATAAAGAAAATAAATTTATTTTTCACAGTTCTGGAGGCTTGGAAGTCCAAGAGCATGGGTCTGACATCTGGCATGATACAAGGGCAGATGGCAAAAGCCAGCACATGAGACAGGGAGAGGAAATCAGGCTGAACTTACCCTTTTATCAAGAGTCCACTCCCATGATTATTAACCATTTCCCACAATAATAGCATTAATATATTCACAAAGGCAGAGCCCTTCTTATCTAATCACCTCTTAAAGGTTCCACCTCTAACACTGTTACAATGGCAATTAAATTTCAATATGTACTTTGGTGGGGACATTTAAACCATAGCATTATGCTCCTGACTCCCTCAAATTTATGCCTTCTCATTTACGAAATACTTTTTATCTATATCAATAGCCCCCAAAATCTTAACTAATTTAAGAATCAACTCTAAAGTCCAAATTCTTATGTAATTCAAATATGGATGAGACTCAAGGCATAATTCATCTTGAGGCAAATTCCTCCAGTTGTGAGCCTGTGAAATTAAAACAAGTAATTTACTTCCAAAATACAATGGTGGAACAGGTATAGGAAAGACATT
Source organism: Macaca nemestrina (assembly GCF_043159975.1). Taxonomy (NCBI): domain Eukaryota; kingdom Metazoa; phylum Chordata; class Mammalia; order Primates; family Cercopithecidae; genus Macaca; species Macaca nemestrina. The sequence goes on along the minus strand of NC_092127.1, from coordinate 65,023,683 downwards.
CTCATTTAAAAATGGAAAAACCAATAAGAATACAGGGGTAACTGGTCCCAAGAAAGTCCCAAACCCAATGGGAAAAACAACATTAGGTATTAAAGCTGAGGAATAATCTTTTTGACTCCATCTCCCACATCCTGTGCACACTGGGGCTAGGGTTGGGTCACCAAGGTCTCAGGCAGTCCTACCCCTATGGCTTTGCTGGGCTTAGTCCACCCAGCACCTCTCTTCGGCTGGAGTCCCCTGCCTGCAGCTTCTCCAGGCTAGCATTGTATGCTGGTATCTTCTATAGTTCTGGGTTCTTATGGGCAGCCCAACTTCCATGGCCCTACCAGGCATTGCCCTAGTGGTAACTCTCTGCAGTGGCTCTTTCCCTGTGGCAAGTTTCTGCTCATACCCCCAGGCAATTCTTAACATTCTTTGAAATCTAGATGGAGATAGCTATGCCCCCACAGCTCATGCATTCTGTATGCCTGCGGAATTAGCACCACACAGATGCTGGCAAGGCTTGTCACTTATACCTTCCAGAGCAGTGGATCAATCACACCTGAGTCCACTCGAGCCACGGATGGCATAGAGAAAAGACACTGAGTGGAAACGTGGGGAACAGTGACCTAAGGCAGCACTGGGAAGTGAGCCTGTGGAGGGTGTCCTGGCCCATCTCCCAAAATAATTCTGCCTTCCTAGTGCTCTGAGCCTGTGATGGGAGGGGCAGTCTTGAAGCCCTCTGAAATGCCTTTAGGGTATTTCTCTCATTGTTCTGATGAGTAGGATCTGGCTGTCTTCTATCCATATTAATATCTTTAGCAATGGGGCACTTTGCTGAACCCTTGATATTCTCTCCCTAATATACCTTTTTACTGCTTATGTGGCCAGGCTGTGAATTTTCCAAATCTGTTTATTCTACTTCCCTTTTAATGATAAATTCTTCCTTTAAGTAATTTCTTTTATCTCCATCTCACTGAATACAATTGAAAGTATCCCGAAATCAGTCTGAATGCTTTGTTGCTTAGGTATTACTTCTGCCCTATACGTAATTCTTTGCTCTTGAGTTCTGTATTCCTTAAAGCCCTCAGGCATGGAAGCAGTTCCACTAAGGTCTTTGCCACTTTATAACGAGAATGACCTTTACTCTAGTTTCCAAAACCTTGTTCCCCATTTCTGTCTAAGACTTCATCAGCATGAATCTTTTCTGTTTGTGTTTCCATTAACATTCTGGTCACAATCATTTAAGCAATTTCTAAGAAGATTCAGATTTTTCATACCTCTCTCTTCTGAGCCCTCACCAGAATCACCCTTAATGTTCCATTCACAGCAATATGGCTTTTTTTAAAAAACTGCTCTTCTAAATTCTTCCAGCTTCTAGCCATTACCCAGTTCCAAAGTCATTCCACATTTTTAGATATTTGTTGTAGAAACAAATACCTCCCAATATCAATTTTCTATCTTAGTTTGTTTTCTGCTGCTGTATCAGAATATTACAGACTTGATAATTTACAAAGGAAAGAAATTATCTCTCACAGTTGTTGAGGCTGAGAAGACCAAGAGCATTATACCAGCATCTGACAAGGACCATCACATGGGGGAAGGGTGGAAAGCAGAAACAAGCATATGAGAGAGAAAGAGGAAATCAGGCCATAATCATCTTTTTATTAGGAGCTCACTTCCATGATAACTAACCTACTTCTATAATAAGGACATTAATCTATACATGAAGGTGGAACTCTCATAATCTAATCACCTTGTAAATGTCCCACCACTCAACACTGTTACAATAGCAATTAAATTTCAATACAAATTTTGGACGGAACATTCAAACCATTGCAGGCAGCTAAATCTTTCAACATCCATTGACTCCTAGAAAAAAAAAAACCGTACTCACAGAAAAAGAAAACAGTCTTTTGAGGATCAAAAGCCTCTATGTCTTCTTAGGAAAATGTAGCCCACAAAGAAACTCAAGGCACAGATATTTTATGACTCAAGTGAAATTTTCCTGTTTCTGTCCCCTCCTCCCTTCTCTTCTCTTATCCCAAGATAAAACGCAACCCCAAAAGTTAGGAGAAGACGACAGCGGGAAGACAATCTATGAGTAAATAGATATTGTAAGCTGTTGAGAAGGGGCATCCACACTGCTGAGAGAAGTCTTGAGGGAGGATGAGAGAAGGACTCTCGATCTGTTGTGGAAAACAAGAGTAGAGAAAACACTTGCCTCATTTTTCCTAATAGAGATGAAGAAAGGGAAAGTTCCTCAGGGTAGCAATGGCTTCAAAATAGAACTTTCTTATACCAGGAATAGATAATTCCCCCTTTCCTGAGTAAATAGGAAGAGGTAAAGAGCTGAGCTATATGAAGCGTGCTGTGGTTTGGATGTTTGCCCCTATGGAATTTCATGCTAAAATTTATTCTCCAGTATGGCATTGTTGGGATCAGAGGCCTAGTGGGAAGTGTATGGGTCATGAGGGTGAAATCTTCCTGAATAGGTTAGTGTCTTCCCTTGGAGTCAAGTGAATTCTCACTCTATCAGTTCCCATAAAAGCTGGTTGTTAAAAAAGAGCCTGACACCTCCCCACTTTCTCTCTTGCTTCCTCTCTTGCCTCCTCTCTTGCCATGGGATCTCTACTTATGGTGACTCTCCTTTGCTTTCCACCATGAGAGGATGCAGTTGAGGCCCTCACCAGAAAGTGAGCAGATGCCACCTCCATGCTTCTTGTACAGCCTGTAGAATCATGAGTGGAATAAACCTCTGTTCTTTATAAATTACTCAGCATCAAGTATCCTTTTATAACAACACAAAATAGACTAAAACAAGACCCCATTCGGTTTCTGTAGTTTCAGGATGGACAAGAATAATAAAGTGATACTTGTGCATGGAAGAAGGGCCCAGGCATTAACTGGGTCATAACATGACCCATGGAGCCTTGTAGTCAAGATTTTAAAATGTCACAACAGCTATCAGCATGGGTCAACACACAAACGCCAGAAAAGGCTGTAACACAGAAGGCTGCTGCAGGAGATGCAGAGTGGCCACCGAAGACAGAAGCCATTCTTAACTACTTGGCACTCTGTAAGCTCCTTGAAACACAGAGATAATCCCAGAGAAAGGGGAGTGAGTATTTTTGGAGTGGGTAGAGGAACAGTCACCAAGTGAAATTAGAGTTAATGTTAGAAATACCAGTTGGAGAAAATAAAGAAAAATCTATTTTTTGGACCTATGAGTTTTGAGGCTAAACTGGAAAAGTTATGACAAAAATAAAAACTATATGCAGCAGAAGTACGTTTCAAACCGAGAGAGGATTAAATCATTTAGCCATCCCTTTCCAAACCCTGCATTAAAAACAATAAGCCATTCTAGCTCTCTCTTTGAGTAAAAAAATTTATTTCACAGCCCATCTTCCAGTCTTAGCCACATTAGAAGCTAGTGAAATAGGTTCCGTGTTTGGCTTTTGATAAGCACACTTCATCCCTTACTACTTTGGTAAGTACCATAAAATACTGTCACTCAAGATTCCTGATTTTTACCCTCCTTTTCTACTCTTATTTTCTGACTTTTCTCAAAGTATTTTGATTAGCCTGTAACTCATTCTTGACTCTGTTTGTCCTGATTTCCTCTTGTGTTATAACCAATAGATAAAATTCATTTCCCCTCACATTTTCACCAGAGCTCCTCTCAATCTTTCATCGACCCCTTTTCCCCCAAACAACATGCTCATGTATGCTAGCACTGAATATCATATTTACCTGTTAACAGTTTTACTTTAAATATATATCATATTATATTTCCTAAACAATACTTTCCATTCTACTCACTTCTTTGTAATGCAACTTTTCCACATACTTATCAAGTGGTAGAGTGTATGTCTGTGTACTCCTTAAATCCTGAACTTATTTTAACTAATAGAATATCACAGAAGTGAGAGAACTCCAGTTCTGGGGTCAGTCCTTTACTGACATGGTAACTTCTGATTTTTGCTCTTTAGAAGCTAGCTCCCACAAGAAGTGAGACTATCATTCTGCAATAGTCCTAGCTACATGGGCAAGCCATGGAGGACAAAACATCACGAAGGGTGACCAAGAGGCTAAGGAGGACTGAGGCTCCAGACACGTGAGCGAAATACTTATCTTGAGTATCTTCCTATCAAATCGTCAGATGGTATGAGAGGTCCAAAGAGAGAACTGCCCCATTGAGTCCAGGCAAACTGTAGAACCATAAGAGATGATATGTGATTGTTTTGTAGTCATGTATTTTTACTTAATTACAGAATACAGTATATGTGTGTGTATATCACATCAAATTATAAACTGTAAATCATATTTCCTTATATAGCAAATGGTACATATAACAATATGTGTAATGGTGTTGTGGGTATGCTAGATGCTCAATAAATATGTGTCTGATGAATTTTATTTATATTTTATAGATATCAATTAAATGAGAGATGTTTTCCAAATATGAAGCATATTACTTGTCCTTCAAGGGCTAAATCTCTTTGCACTATAGCAAAGCTATTCAAAACTTTCCTCATTTATGAACTTTCTACTATGTTTCTAGTTAGTGGGGTGCCTAAATGAACTGACCAAGATATTCATTTGGCAGTTTTAATCAATTGTGGTGAATTAGTAAGTAAGCCTTTAAATCACCATGGTTCTGCCACAATGTGAAGACTCAATCTTTGTAATTTCTCAGAATATTGTAACCAACTTTTATCGAACATGTCTACTTTGATGACATTTTAAAAATAAAACTATTAATTGTGCATAGAGAACATCAGATCTTCCTCAGTTCTGAGGAGTCAGATGGTGGGGATGAAGAATGAAGCGTTGGTTACAATAAGCCAATTACCAGGAATTGAAATAGTTAACACAAAAGTATTTATCTTTTGGTTCTTCCTCTGTGACTAGACTCTTGTGTCCTTTACTACACTTTGCTCTTTATTTCTCATCCTGCTATCATAGATAATAACTCATGGCAGAATTGAACCCATGATGACCAGTGAAGAGCTTGAGTTCCATTGTTCCTTTTATCTTCTCCATATACCTAGCAAGACACTTCAGAGGTAAAGAAAATGGAACCGGGTTCATGAGAATCAATTTAAAGAGAGGAAAAAAAAAAAAAGATTGTCGACAGTTTTTAACAAGAAATCCATAAACATCCAAGTAAGTGACATTTCTGTCACCAACACACTTGGATCTGAAAATTTACTTTCCACATGCAAACCTACATAACTGAAAAAGTACTAGTTTTACAAATAACCTAACTGCTAGTATATGCTAACAAAAGATCATTCCAGCCTTCCCAGTATTAAGAGAGTGGAAATAATCAATGAATGTGAGTAAATCAATGAAATTGTAACTAAGCATTTTCAGTTTTATTAGGAGTCTAAATAATGAGTGGTTTATCTAACATTTATAATATAATATATTGACACATTTTCAATATCTATATCTTTTGCTCAACTTGGTTATAATTCCAAAGAAATTTTAAAATACAGATTATTTTGTTGACCTAATATTTGTTTTTTTTTTTTTTTTCTGTTTTTCTGAGATGCAGTCTCACTCTGTTGCCCAGGCTAGAGTGCAGTGGTGGGATCTCAACTCAGTGCAACCTCCACCTCCCAGGTTCAAGCAATTCTCCTGCCTCAGCCTCTCAAGTAGCTGGGATTACAGGCACCTGCCAACACACCCAGTTATTTTTAGCATTTTTAGTACAAACAGGGTTTCACCATGTTGGCCAGGCTAGTCTTACTCCTGACCCCAAGTAATCTGCCCGCCTCGGCCTCCCAAAGATTGGGGTTACAGGAATGAGCCACCATGCCTGGCCATATTTGTATTTTTCTAAAGTATGACATTCAAGATTATCTTCCTGTTTCAAATTAATAATTCCATAATAGAACATGCCAGAAGTAGAAGACATTTGAGCACCAAAAGTTATAATGCTTTGATATATGAAACATTTATTTCAGAAATTCAATTATTGTTTGATTCTATGGTTTTATATTTAATAAAAAGACGACTCCGATCTTAACTTCATCTCTAATCCCTTTAGAGATTATATGCCCACACATTTTGTTTTTATCATATTTCTTTATACTGCTTCACTTCATATAAGCCCACTTTTATTAAAGATGTTCAAATACAATCATGAGAGGTTTTGATTTTCAGAAACCAAATACAAAAAGTCAGTTTAACCAAGTGTGATAAAGTGTTATTTCTGTTTCGAACTTTTTAACAGCCTGCCTTTTACAGTGATATACCATAAAAGAAACAATTTCTTCCATTGCATCGAAAGTGCTGATTCTGTATAGTAGATCACTACTTTAGTGCTGATGTTGTTGTTTTTTTTTTAATCCTAAATTAATTTCTTTTAAACATTCTGAAATAACTTCTTTTTCTTCTAAGGAGAGACACAAAAGGGTTTTGTTTCTTTTGTTATTGTATTGTTTTATTGTATTAACTAAGTGTCCTAGGAGGAGCATTAATAGCGGGTGTTGGCTCTACTAAATGCTTAAAAGAACTGGAATTCAAAAAAGTTAAAGGACTTCTTTGATATGTTGTCACAGAATAAAAATTAGAGACATGAAGCCAGCTCCTGGTTGTTCTGTACCACACCTAGTATTAAACTTCACCTCTCTAGAAGGATTAGTAGTTGACCACCTCTTAAGATACTAATATTCTGCCATACTATGTTAAGAATTCTATCAGAATGTCTTAACTTACCAACCTACAAAATGACACCTACTTAGGTGACACCTCTCATGCCTTAATATAGAGAAATTTGTGCCTTGTTATACATTAAAGTTTTTGAAAACCCAGTTTTTGAAAACTCAGAATCTTTTGCAGTCTGTATTTGTGGCAAGGGCTATATTGCCTGGTTGTACTAGAAACACATGAAAATCAAGAAAATACTCAAAATGGTAAGCACATAATAATTTTTCTCACATAAAACTTATTTTTGCATGTCTTCATAGGTATATAATTGTTCGTGCATATACTTATTTTTATCAGGTGTTGCCTAGCAGCAAATAAACCCTTGCATATCTAAATCAGAGCACAGAAATAACTGAGCAAGCCTGGGGGATAGTGAAATTTCATTTTCAACATAATTAGCTCTGTAATTGTAAGGCCCAGCTTAGTAGATGTGTTTGGAAATGTAATTAATTATGATTGATTTAAACACTGTTTAAAATGCATATTTTTATGTTCTAAAAGCTTAATTAGGTAGGGAAAAATTCAATTTTGAAATTAGTAGTGTTTATAAACACTATTGAGTTTTTTTAAAAGTTAATGTAGTAAAGTTAGCTGCAATTGCCTAAGTGTAATTTTTAGATGAAAACATTATACAACATAAATTAGTATAAATTACAAGAAATTAAAAAATCTGTTTTATGTCAAATCAACTAATAATAGAACTGTTACTACTTAAATAATCAAAACATTTTTAGAACAACACATCCTAATAATATTTATAATCCGAGGAATATGAAAAAACTATAAATCTATCCCTAGAGCTATCTTTTTAAATTATTTTTTATGGTAGTTAAAAACACACAACATAAAATTTACCATATTAACAATGTCTAAATACACATTCCAGTAGTGTTAAGTATATGCACAGTGTTGTGCAACTAATCTCAAGAATCTTTTCATCTTGTAGAACCTAAACTTTGTACCTACTAAACAAAAACTCCCCATTCTTTCTCCCAATCCCTGTCAAACACCAATTCTACTTTCCGTTTCTATGAATCTAACTATTCTAGGTACCTCATATAAATGAAATTGTAAAGTTTTTGTCTTTTTGTGACTAGTTTATTTCACTTAGCATATTGTCCTCGAGGTTCATCCATGTTGTAGCATGTATCAGAATTTTCTTCCTTTTTAAGTCTGAATATGTCTTGTATGTATCCACCACATTTTGTTTATCCATTCATCCATCAATAGGCACTTGGTTGATTCCACTTTTAGCTATTGTAAATATTCCTGATATGAATTTGGGTGCGCAAATTATCTATTTGAGATCCTGCTTTCAATTCTTTTGGATATATACCCAGAAGTAAAATTACTAGTCATATGGTAATTTTAGTTTTAATCTTCCGAGAAACTGACATACTCTTTTCCATAGCAGCTGTACCGTCTTACATTCCTACCAAAAATGCACAAGAGTTCCAATTTCTCCATATCCTTGCCAACATTTATTTTCCGTTTTTATTTTTTTTGCTGGTAGCCATTCTAATGGGTGTGAGGTGATACTTCATTGTGGTTTTGATTTGCATTTCCCTAATGATTAGCAATGTTGAGCATCTTTTAATATACTTTTTGACCGGTTGTATATAATCTTTGGAGAACTGTCTACTCAGATTCTTTGTCTAGAGACAGATATTTTGACAAAAGGAATGCTAAAAAGGAATCCTAAATGAATTTCTTTTAAAAATCCTGAAATAACTTATTCTTCTTCTAAGGAGATACACAGAAGGGTTTTGTTCATTTTGTTGTGATATTGTTTTATTGTATTACCTAAGTGTACTAAGGAGAGCATAAAGAGCAGGTGTTGGCTCCACTAAATGCTTGAAAGACTGGAATGCAAAAAAATTAAAAGACTTCTTTGATATATTGTCACAGAATAAAAATTAGAGATATGAAGACAGAATGATAATTAGAGACAAAATATCTGTCTCTAGACAAAGGACCTGAATAGACATTTAGTTCTAAATATATTCACTGATTTTTCTAAACAAAAGACAGAAGAAATTCTTTAAAAAAAAAAAAAAGTCAGGATTTATAAAGTTCCATATCAGAATAGAAGTAATTTGCAAAATAGTATTCAAAAATTTTTGTTTTGCTTTGCCTTTTGTTTGTCTGGAGGCCTAACGGGTTAAAAAGAGAAAAGAAAAAGAATCGTGCATTTTTCTTTCAATTACATTTTGCTGAAAGTAAAGCGTGTCCTAGAGTTGAGGAAATGAGGGAATTCTGATTTCCTCAGCTGGGAATGACTTACAGAGGTGAGTAGGCAGAAGTAGTGATACCACAGTCCGGGATACTTTTGAAACTTGGCAGAGGGCCCCACTAACCCTGAGGCTGTGGTTCTTTGAAGACCGGCAGAAGTTGCAGGAAGTCATGAGTCATCACAGTCTCAAGGCTTGAATGGCTCATTGGCCTTAATTCTTTCTGCAGAGTAATCTCCATGTTGCTCTTTATCTCATCAGCCTGCTAATTTCCTAGGCTTTTGTCACAGTCACTTGAACAAGATACTGCCTGATCCTTCTCCATTTACCAGAAAAATTAGTCCCAATCCTCCTCCCACATTCTAATCCCTGTATTCCTCTGCCCTCAGTTTCTCTTACCAAGATATCTCAATTTAAGCACAAGTAATTACTTATCTCTTCCATTCTAAGGTGTATTGACTTCCTCCAGTTTTGTTTTACCCTTTTCCTGGGAACTGCACTCCTTTTGCATTACGATGCTGTTCTCTTCCTCTTCGACCTTGAAGTTCTAATGGGAGCTGACTATGATAATACTTTACCTGCCTTAATAGAGTTGACTTATTCAAGGGTGGGCCAATCTAAATTCTCCTCTGTGACGAGTGAAAAGACTGAAAATCCCTCTGTAGTGGTAATAGTGTGAGACTTGAAGACCCTAACCTATGAAAGAAACTGATCTTCAATTAAACAATAACCTTACATCTAGAGAGAACAGAAGAGAGACAGTCAGGAGGATGTCCAGTTCCTGGCTTCAGTTGCCCCTCGGGCTATGCTGCTTTCTGTGGTTCCACGTTTAGGCAATCCAGCCTTTCCATAAAGTCCCCTCTCTCGGGAATAAGTTGAATGGATTTCTGTCATCTGGAAACCAAAGACTCATGACTAATATATTTATTTCCTTCTGCCATTGAAAAACCCTCCTTTTATGCGATCTTAGATCTGACCTGGTGAGGCCTTTGCTTCTCTTTGGCTGGTTAGCATGACCTTTTGATGAGGCTTTACTGAAATCATCTGAAGCAAACTCTTTACTGTTGTCCTACAGAAATGCTTCATAGGAAGCAGAGTTTCAAAGTTATTTCAAGATTGAATGACATTTTTTTCCAGAGGTATTTTTAACTAAACTGGACCTGTATCATCCAGCTTAAAAGGTTTAATACCTATATATACTAACATCTTCTGATGAAGGATCTACCATATCAACCTGTTCTGTCAGTCAAAAAGCAAGTTTATTTTAGATTCTATATAAATGGGCCTGTCTCTCCTCTTCTTCCAGGCCCTGAAGAGTTGATTTTGAATTTACACTCTCCATCAAAAAGAACTTATATTCAGATTACCTTGGGGCATTAAGGATAAAGATAAGATAGCAGTCTTAATGTGGTGCTTTCAGCACTGTAGGATTGCAGTGGGTTTGGGCACAAGAGCCATTTTGGTTTCATTATTTATTTTAGTTTAGATAACACATATCTATGAGTGGTAGAACAGAGTACAGCAGAGTTCTGTAAACAAGTAATATATAAAAGTAAATTAGAATATGGAGTTTATAATAAATCTACAATCAGGTACTTTCAGGAGCTTATTTTACAGACCATAACCTGACTGCCTAGCCCATGACCTGATTCTGATGTAAGGAGATACTCAAATATTCCGTGAGAAATACAGCTCTGTACATGTTAGAAAACCCTTTGTGTTCTTTGCTCCCATTAAGAATAATCCAAAACAGACCAAGAAAAAAACCAGGGTAACACCTCTAGTCATGAACTAATCATTACTTTACACCTCAGTATGTTCATACCTGCTTCAGGCAAATCTCCATGAGAATTCTAAATGTTTTGATTGCTCAATAACCACTGGCAAAAGCAAGGGGGTCTCTTGAGCAGCCATAGCAGGCCCTCCCAAGTGTGAATTACCAAAACCTGCTTATTTGCCAGCAGCTGCAATCTTCTGATCTCCAAAGCTACACTTGCTTGGAACTCAGCCTTTGTTTAGATCAATTAAATTGCCCTAGGCAAAATGCATGTTTCTCTCTTTACTGTACTTTTCTCTCTTACTTCTCTGCAATGTATTTAAAGTAAATACATAAAAGAAACTTATGGATGTGAAAGGCATATTTGGGGGATTAGAAACAAGGCTTTATGGTTCTAGAAATTAAACTTTCCTATCACTCTTCTATTCATGAATGGGAAATGATACTGGAAACTTCTTTTGGGAGAATACATGTTCTCGAAACTTGTGTCAGTTATCGATGAAAACTCCCACAGTAAAGGAGATGCATGGCTATTTTGGAAAAAAAGAGTAGGTTTAAAGATCTTGGCTGTTACTATTTCAACTTATTTTCTTCAGGGAACATTGACCTTTTTCAGGCACATTAAAATTAGAGTTTTGAAAATGTTTGTAGTGCGTTCTGTCGTGTGAAGAGTAGGCTTGGACCTCAAGTTTAACCTGGAAGAAAAGATAGAGGTGACAGGTAAACTGTAGGAATCCAAATGATCAACTATAGTTCTCCAAAAGGCCAATAAAATACTGAATTGTAGAACAAAAATAGGACTCTGGAAACACAAAGCCATATTGCCATAGTCCAGGGACATAGGGAGGCTAATCTGACCAAATACAGATTAGCAAATACCGTCATTAATCAATTATATTCACTTTTAACATTTGAATATGATTTTTAAGTTTTCTCTCCTCATTGTAGCCTTCTTGTTTTCTTCTTTGTAAATGTTTGAGATTTCATGTCTCCCGGGTATTGAGAAGATGCTGGAATGTATGACTATTCAAATTTACTTTTGAACATTTTTATTTTATTAAAATCTAGAAATAATTTTCAATCAAGTCTCCAGTATTAACAATCACCAGTATTTAAAATCTAGATATAGCATCTCTCATTTTATGCTTGGGAAGATATTTTCATATAATCATATAAACAGCTGGAAGAATAGGAATTATTATTTCTCCTTTACAGGTGAATAGAACAGTAGCCCAGGAAGAAATGTAGAAGAAAGAACAGCAAAGTGTAGATTACGTTCTAGGTCTCCTGGGTGCTAATTCAGTGATCTTTCTAACACATCACATGCTATTTTTAAAAAAATGTCTCCAAAGTTTATTACAAAGGAATGGTCCCTATAGAAATCTATGAAATTAGATTTTTCTTTGCTTTGCTCTTATACATGTACTGCAAAAATTAACAATGATGCAAAGATAATTTGCCAGGAATAAACCACACATGTAGGTGTGAGAGATTTTCCAGCTTAACATTTGAATCATTAGTGAATGGAATTTATGTTTCATACTAACAGAAAACACAGCACCATTAATCCTCAAGATTCACTGAAAGACAGCTAACTAAACCTTATTTATCTTTGCTAATTGATGGATCCTGTGAAAAGGTATGAACACAGTTTATTGTTGTGGTTTTAATGAATGAAAACGCCTTCTGTTGTGGATTGGTTTGGTAGTCAGTGTTGTGTTTAGATTGTTTTTCTTCTGTAAGGATATTGAATTTGTATCAAAGCCTTACTCCAAAATCTGTTTATATATAATAGCTTATCATATTTTCATCTTATATCTTTCCTAATATTCTGATATGGTTTGGATTTTTGTCCTTGCCCAAATCTCTTGTTGAATTGTAATCTGCAGTGTTGGAGAAGGAGCCTGGTGGGAGGTGATTAGATTGTGGAGGTGTATTTCCCTCTTGCTGTTCTCCTGATAGCGAGTGAGTTCTCATGAGATCTAGTTGTCTAAAAATGTGTAGTACCGTGTGAAGACAGCCTGCTTCCCCTTTGCCTTCCGTCATATAATTGTAAGTTTCCTGAGGACCACCCCCAAGCTATGCTTCCTGCACAGCCTGCCAAATGATGAGCCAATTAAACCTCTTTTCTTTATAAATTACCCAGACTCAGGGATTTCTTTATAGCAGTGTGAGAACAGACTAATAAATTTTCAAAGATAACCAAATTCCTGTGGCAACTCTTCCACTCCCCACACATTCAAAACCATGTCAACAACATGCCAGAATCTCATTTTCTGAAACTGTTGAAAAATCCTCCTGGAGGTTTCTCTGACTATTGAAGCTCTCTGCCTAAAAAGCTCAGAAAACAAGAAGAATCTCAGGTGACCCTGATCATCTGGTCTTTTTTTTTTTTTTTTTTTTTTCCTACATCCACTGATGTATCTTCAGGTTTGATAACTTTTCCCTATCTTGTAATTAAAAGGCAACAATTAAGACATAAGAATTAAGAGGTCATTTCATTCTGAATCCTCCCTATGGGTAGACACTTTTCATCAAAATCACATATATTTTAATTTTTTTAATTTTCTGAGGATTGTCACCCTTAAATTCTTCCTATCGCAAATCATTCATTATTACTAAACAGTTATAAATTTAAGTTGTGCCTATTCTTTTTTATATGTAACGTACATAACAACTGTGTAACATTTTCCTTATTGATTGTATGAATTCACAGGCAATATTGTCACCCTTTATATTTTATTATTTTGTTCTCTACATTTTGCAATCTCAGTTTACTGGACTCATCCATAGATACCTAAATTGTCACCTGATTCTTCAGCTTTTCCTTCAACTTAGCATTAAAAAATGACAAATAAAAAAATCTTGGCTCTGTCTTTTTACTTTGTTGACAATAAGTTATTTAACCTCTCTAAAACTATTTTCTTAATTCATAAAATATAGGTAATAAAACTTATTTTATAAAATGTACATTTTAAATGCAAAATAATTTTATAAAAGGTCTTAACACAATGTCTGGAATCTAAACTTCTGGTAAACTGCATCCTCTTCACAGATCCCTAGGCTGAGGAGGATGAGGGCAGAGAGGAGGATCTGTAATTTGCAAGATATTTCTCCTTAAAAAAGAAAAGACAAAATAACAAAATACCTAAATTAGCCTTTACCAAAATTCATGGATTCCCCAGGAAAGGCATTTCTTACACTCTGGTCAGTTCACAGTGCTGCCTGTCTTTTGACCATCCACTATGGCTGTGTTTGCAGGGGCCGGCTCTGTTTCTGGCTTTGCCTGTTGGCTTCATCCTAAATAGGCTATTTCTTTACAAACACATCCCTTGATTGCTTTACGCCCATGTGTTCTGCCTGCTGTTCTCATTTCCCCAACTCCTGAGCTGATGTTACTATTCTTCAAATTGAGGGCACCCTGAGGATGGAAACCTGCAGGGCAGCAGAATGAATTTAATCCCATTGTTAGGTTCCATTCTAAACTACTCAGCAGGCAAAGAGCAACTCCTCACAGAATGTGTTGCTCCTGAGAGTGGAAGGGTAATGAACTGTAAAACCAGATGGCTCAATCTCCCAAAGCTATTACAGGGTTAACTTTCCTCTTGCCTGGGATCCGCAAGGGTACCAACTCCTGCTGATTGTCTCTCCAAATCCCCAGGATAACTAACTCTGTTTCCTTTTTGGGGAAAAAATATTAAAATTTGTCAAGACGATCAAGAAACAGTGAAATTCTCAATTTCTTGTTGTAGAAAACTGATAGACACTATTTAATTTTTCTCCCAGTAATTGTAAGAGTTGATATTTTAATCTGGGAAGGTAGACGAAAGTTTTTGCCTGTGTATTAAAGAGAATACACCCAGTTAAAATGGATTTTATTCAAGAGAGAAGTAGAAAAGAATGCTGGCAAAGATGTGGAGAAAAAGGAACTCTCATTCACCGTTGATGGGAATGTAAATTAGTACAATCATTATGGAGAACAGTATGAACATTCCTCAAACTAAAAATAGAACTACCATATGATCCAGCAATCTCATTGCTATGTATATACCCAAAAGAAAGGAAATCAGTATATCAGCACTCCCATGTTGTTGCAGCACTTTCACAATAGCCAACATTTGGAAGCAACCTAAGTGTCCACCTACAGATGAATAGATACAGAAAACGTGTTACATACACACAATGGAGTACTATTCAGCCATAAAAAAGCATGAGATCCTGTCATTTGCAACAGCATGGATGGAACTGGAGATCATTATACTAAGCGAAATAAGCCAGGCACAGAAAGACAAACTTTGCATGTGCTAACTCATTTTGGGGAGCTAAAAATTAAAACAATTGAACTCATGCAGATAGACAGTAGAAGAACGGTTATCAAAGCCTGGGAAGGATAGTGAGCGAGGAAGAGAATAAGGATGGTTAATGGGAACAAAAAGTATAATTAGAATGAATAAGATCTATTATTTGATAGCACAACAGTGACTACTGTCAACAATAATTTATTGTACATTTTATAATAACTAAGACTATTAAAAAGTAGAATGCTTGTAACACAAAGGATCAATGCTTGAGGTGATGGATTTGGCTACATTTTCAACAACACGCTCTGTAAGAAGCTCCATACCAATGTTTCTCTCTTTCTTATGACATTTCCGCCTATAACTTGATTGAAATAATTCACCGTCGGTGCAGGCATATGTCCCACATAAAGGCTAATAGGAACTGCATATGCATGCACATCAAGGAAGGGCTTTTCCCATTAAAACAAAACAAAAACACTAAAGCTTTGGTCCTTTTTTTTTCCTATGCATTCTGTTTTTAAAAAAATACTGTTTAGATACAACTACAGGGGCCATTTGTGATGTTATTGGTCAACATGGTCCTAAGGACATATTTTTTTTCTCAGAACTTGGTGAAAAGTGCTTTCATCTAATAAAAGCAAGAGATGATGAAGAGAAAACTGGCTTTGTTCATTTTGTCAATATGCAATTTTTGTTGTCCTTTGGTTCTTTTTCATATTGTAATGCTGTGATGAATCAAACACAGCTACAAATCTTGCAATATGATTTCTATTATAGATTGTCCTCAAGGATAACTATTTCACTTATAACATAAAATTTCAGGGTAATTTTTCAGAAATGTATTTGGGGGACCAAATGCTAGCCCTTTGAAGAAGTGTGTAAATGGGTTTCATTTTTTAATCTTGACTTTCAACTATAAGTTTCTGACAAAGACTCTCTCTTTGACCAAACCGTAGTCAGGCTCCTCTGAGCCCTCTTCTCAACTAGGCTTCAACCCCAGGTTTCCCTGTCCTATCCTTCAGGTTCCAGTTATAGCCAGAATCCTGCTAAGTTAGTTTGTAGAGAATCTCTCCACCCTTCATATTTGATCACTCTTAGTATCTATTAATAATCAGATTCCTCATGCCCTACCCTCAATACCTGATCATTCTGGCCTACCTTCAGCAAGAGTCCTGTTATGTCAGTTTCACCAGAACCCCTGCTACCCTTGATGTCTCCTTTTAGCAGTTTTTAATCTATCAACCTGACTCTCCAACCTGCTCTTTTGTTATAAATCTCCTACTAGTTTTTGCTGTATTCAAAATTGAGCCTGATTTCTTTCCTGTATTTTGATAGCTTTTATACCTATTGCAATGGTTCTGTAATAAAATCTTCCTTACTACCTTGTCAGAACTGTCAGAACAAGCTGTTTTGTTTGTTTGCTTGTTTTTGTTTTTGACAGTTCACTAGTTTTAATAAGTCTCAGTAATTGCATGAATGGGAATTCTCAAATAAATCACAGATACCTACTGGATGAGCTAACTTGTAGCTTCATTTTTCTAAGGAGAACATTTCAGAATCTTTACTAATCTTTGAAGAGAAAGTTTATTGCAGATGCTAATCTGACTTTTAATCTGCTTTTGTCTTTTTCTTATTTATCTCTGCCTCACCTCTATTACTAACATGATATTCTTCAGGAATAAATGTTCTACTTCTAGCCTCTAAATCAAAGCATGCAGTTTCACACAATAAAATCAGTTCTGACTAGTCAGGGAAAAAGATAAGGATGTCTGGGCCGGGCGCGGTGGCTCAAGCCTGTAATCCCAGCACTTTGGGAGGCCGAGACGGGCGGATCACGAGGTCAGGAGATCGAGACCATCCTGGCTAACACGGTGAAACTCCGTCTCTACTAAAAAATACAAAAAACTAGCCGGGTGAGGTGGCGGGCGTCTGTAGTCCCAGCTACTCGGGAGGCTAAGGCAGGAGAATGGCGTGAACCCGTGAGGCGGAGCTTGCTGTGAGCCGAGATCCGGCCACTGCACTCCAGCCTGGGTGACAGAGCGAGACTCTGTCTCAAAAAAAAGAATTTAAAAAAAAAAAAAAAAAACAGATAAGGATGTCTGCCTCAAAAGTCTATTTAGAGTTTTGATGAAATAAACTTTTTCCAAAAAATCCATAAGCCACCAATTAGTATGTTAGGAAGGAATATGCTATGCATTAAAACTATTTACCTAATTTGAACATATAGATGGCCAGTTATAGTCTTATCACAATATCAGAAAAAGCAGAATTTGCATGAGTAAAGAGTTAACTCAGAACTACTCTTAATCATAATAATCAACTCCTCAAATAACTATAAAAGTTATTAATGAATAAATAAGAGACATATTTGATTCAAGTCAGTTAATTTGAAATAGTTTGCCTAATTTAGCAAGCCGTGTGGAAATCAGAGAGAAAAATAAAAGGGCAACTAATATGTACTTAATTCTTCAACAGGTGTTTCATAATGTTAACTCCTTTAATCTTCACAACCTTGTAGTGAGTGTATTATCTTAATTTTAAATAAAGGAAACAAGATGTGAGAGGTTACGTAATTCGCCTAAGGTCAAAGTGCTAGGAAATGGTAAATACCAGATTTGAAATTAAGCCTGACTAAAAAAGTTCACGAAGGCTTTGCTATGTCCTGCAGTTCAGGCAGGAAATAAGTTTTGCATCCTTAGCTAGTTCATGGGATTGCAACCATGGCATTCTAAGGTGACGCTGTAATGAGTCATCATGGCATGATTCCAGCCAATGTACAAATTGGCACATGGGACCTACTTGCATTCAGGAAAAAAATGACTAAAAGGGCCCCTAACAAATAAATAATATTTCAAAATTTGAGCTGGAAACAAAGTTCAAAAAAATAAATTTGTCAGTTTCATTGACTTATTTTAAATTGAGAATACATTCACTTGGTAAATAAATAGAGGGCATCCAGTGAAAAGTCTACCTCCATCTTTGCCCTGTGAGCCGAGAGTTTCTATTCTCCTCTTTCCATTTGTGAATCATGTGATTAGCTTTATATGTGCCCTTCCAGTGATTGTTCTGTGAAGACATTTTGTCACCTTTCTAATGAAAAAGGAAGCATAAGATACATACTGTTCTCTGTTCTGCAGCAAGTTTTTTTTTTTTTTTTCTCACATAACAATATCTTGGAAAGTTTTACTAATCTTTACTAAAGATTGGTACATAGATAGCTACCTCATTCTTTTTTTTTTTTTTTTTTTTTTTTTTTTTTTTTTTTTTTTTTTTTACAGTTGCAGAGTGTTTCCTTAAATAGACAATAATTTATTTAATCAGTCTCCTACTAATGGGCATCATTTTCAAATTTCTTGCCATTATCATTTTCATTTTTGTGCTATACTTTCATCCTTGTTGGCCAATTATCTTTTAATTATTCAAATAATGCTTCAATGAATAAAGTTGTATATACATAATTTCAAACAGGTATAGTCATATCTGTGGGTAAACTACCAAAATGGGATTGCTGGGTCAAAGAGTAAATGAACTGACAATTTTCTAATATCATAAGTAAATCACTTTTCATGGGGATTGTGGCAGTTTCTACTCCTATCTGCAATGTGTGAGCACACCTATTTCTCATAGACTTTATTTAAAAGAGAGATTTTTTTAAAAATCAAGTTTTGAGATTTTTGCCATTCTAATAGATTAAAAATGCTATTTTAGTATATTTATTACACTACATGTTGTACTCGGTTTTCATTTGTGTATGTAAGAATGATTGAAAATATATATTATATACTTTACTGCTTTATTGAAACCTCTCATTACTTATCGAGTAGTTTTTCAGGTGATTCACTTGGGCTCTTCTTACTATACAATGACATTGTCTGCACACCGTAAAAACTTAACCTTCTTCATTGCAAACTCTGCTAGTTTTTTGTTGTTGTTGTTTCTAACTATATCGACTACTAATTCAGAATATATATAATAAAATTTCATGTAACTGTAAAAAATAAAAGAAAAAGAGTACGTATAAAAACTTGTGCAACACAAGTCTATGATTTTGTTATAGTATTGCTCCAATGTCAATTTCCAAGTTTTAGTAAATGTACTGCAGTAACTTAACATGTTATCATTGGAAGAATCCGGTAAAGAATATACACAGGAACTCTGAACGATTTACACAAGTAAAATAAAAGGTTTCCTTGCATTTGATAGACTTTTTGCTCTAATTCTTATACTTATTTCTTTATAGAAACTTAGACTTTTTAGATATTTAGATATAATTATAGAGGGTAATAGTAGAAAACCCAATAATAGTGTTTAGTCTACACACATTCAAGTTTATAACATGTCTTACGTGTTGTGGTTGTATTTCATACAGCGTGGTGATCTTTCTCCACTTGAAAAATTAGATGAAAAATCACTCACAACTGGGAAATATGCTGCTGTTTCCTGTGCTGATCCCTGATGGGAAAACAGAAGCTCCTCTGTTCTCTGTGTGACAGGTTGAAGAAGGAAATATGATCCAGTCTCCTCTGAAATAATGCATCTTCACTGTGGATTATAGTGGAAGAAAGAATGTTAGCAAAATCAATGTGAAAGTAGAAACATAAAATCTTAGGGGTTGAGGTGGGGATGGAAAATCATTCAACATGGATTAAGAAGATCTGTCATATGAATGAGACTAAGTTTTCTGAGTCATTCTCTTGAAGGAGGAAGTTAACTAGATGACCCAATGCAGTACTTCATAAGCATCGCTGATTTTCAGAAATGCTGGGAAGCTGCTAAGGTGATTCAGATGACAAGCCAGGTGTGAAACCCCACTGATTCAAGATAAATTTTATGTCTAAATTATTATTTTAAATAGGACCAGAACATCATCCATTGCAGAAATAACTGTTATTCCCAACAGATAACCAATTGACTTAAAAAGTGAGAACTCTTAAAACAACCCAAATATGTATTTCGGACCTTAGAAGAATAGTTATTCTTGTTTAAAAATTACTTTTCACCCATTGGAAATTTTGGATAACCTTCAAGTCTTCATTATTAAGCACTCCATTGATAATGTATTTGACTTAAATACATCCTAAATAACAGCTGTAAGTGAAATGAGCCAAACGTTTCTTTCATATATTATGAGCTACTGTAATTATTTAACATTTGAATAGGATCACCATAAAAAAGGGGGAAATACTTCAGAAAAAGGCGGTATCTGACTTTATAAATGATCATACAATTCTTAATAGTTGATGTTTTATTTTAATTATCTCTAGCTCTTCATTGCTTAAATTTCAAAAATGACTTAGCAAGTTTTCTTTCTCTTAAAAAATATTTTCACAATTGCTTAGGTAAAATCTTTTGCCTACATGGGGTTAACTGCTGTAAGTCCCAACACTCACTTCAACCACTATAACTTCGTGCTTTACCTTCAGACTTTTTATCTTTAATACCAATATTTACCCATAACAGATTGATGTATTTTTAAAATAGAAACCAAGAACTTCTCCTTCAACTCTTCCTAAAAGGCACCTTTTATGAGAAATAGGTGTAGGCAGGGCAAATAAGGAACCTTGCCCATACTTGCCTATCTTCCCTCATTAAGGTTCTAGGGTGTCACTCTTGGTTCAGGTCCCACATTTGCACTCTCATCACTGCCCTGTGGAGAGGGCTGAGACCAACAATGATAAAATTTGGCTTCTGTTCTCCAAGGAAGTACCTGTGAGCACAGGCGGAGAATTTATCTATATCATACATAGTAAGTCTTGATGGGGAAAATATTTTAAAGCCTGATGACCAGTCTTCTTCCCTCTTAGAAGTCTATGAAAGGCCCTGCTGCTATGCTAGTAATAAACACCAAAGAAGAGCTCCTTGAAGGCGGTGTCATAGATAAATGTTCTCTCACTAAGGCAATGTCAGAGGTTAAGTCCTTCATAACTAAGGCAATGGAGTGACGTTGAACTCTTGGTTGAATCCCAAATTGAGCTCTGCCTGATCTCTACATGCTCCCACACCTTCTTCACAAATAAATGCATATAATTTTTCAAGTTCCACCCAATAGATGGAGGCACAAAATGTACATGCTGTTCTTGATGTTATAAGCCAGCCTGATCCACACCAGCAACAAATAACAATCAGGGTTTTAGGATAATTCCATTGCTGGTACCAGTACCTTCACCTGGCTTTCTCTGAATCTACAAAACCAAAATTTCTTAGCTCTGTGACCCTAATATTATCTTCATCTTCTAGTTCTTTTGACCTTTAGTTCTAATGTTTTGGACGTTGGCTTTCTCTTCCATTTTTGACTTAAATCAGACATTCATCTGTTAGTATTCCTTTGCTCATCTGAACCCACACTCTTACTTTGTTGGGAGACAGTTCTCCAGGGGTCTCATGTTTCTGCCCATCCTGTGAAACCTTCCATTCTCTACTACATTTTCAAAGATAATTGTGTAAGAAGGAAACAACAGACATTGGGGTCTACTTGAGGGTGGAGGATGGGAGAAGGGAGAGGAGCAGAAAAGATAACTATTGGGTACTTGGTCTAATACCTGGGTGATGAAATAATCTGTACAACAAACCCCCATGGCATGTGTTTACCTATGTACAAATCATCATATGGACCACCAACCCTAAAAGTAAAAAAAATTAGTAAATATAAAAATATAGTCTGGGAGTGGTGGCTCATACCTATAATCCTAGGACTTTGGGAGGCCAAGGTGGGCAGATCACAAGGTCAGGAGATCGAGACCATCCTGGCTAACACGGTGAAACCCTGTCTCTACTAAAAATGCCAAGGAAAAAAAAATTAGCCAGGCGTGGTGGCAGGCACCTGTAGTCTCAGCTACTCAGGAGGCTGAGGTAGGAGAATGGCGTGAACCCGGGAGGCAGAGCTTGCAGTGAGCCGAGATTGCTCCCCTGCACTCCAGCCTGGCCGACAGAGCGAGACTACATCTCAAAATATATATATATATATATATAAAATATATAATAAATAAAAATTAATATAAAATATAAACATATAATACTTAAAACCCCAAAGATATTGTGTAGTAAATAGCCTTGCAGGTATAATACCTACTTCCAGTGCAGAGGACGATTTCTTTATTGTCTAAGTTAATAAAGACAATAGCTCTCTCCAGGGCAAAATTTGAGCAAGTCTGTTAGCAGTACCTTTATAAGATTGAGGATTTCTTAGTCTCTGGGTTCCTCAGCACAACCTCTGTGGATGCAGCATTCTCCTGTGCCTGCCTCTAAGTCATTCGAGTGGGGCTTGGTGTGAAACAAAAACCAATGCAAAGATGGAGCTCATGCTGCCTGCTGTGTTATGAGTAATAAAGTCCTTTTTCTCTAACTCAAAAGTCTTATGTCTTCTGCTGGCATCTATGAGATGGTAGCTGGCTAACTTGTGAGCTTCTAAGTAGAATAAAATCCCACGCCATGTGCAGCACTTGACATGCCTCAGTTCATAGAACTAGTATAGCTGGCATTGTTTCTTTGGGGTTTTCCTAGAATTTATTTCCCTTTCCTGATGGTACTCTGTTTCCCTCTTGAGAATTACATGTTCCCCATTGGATACTATCTTCAGGAATGTAATTAGGTGTTCTGTCCTCTCCTAGTTATGACATGGAGGCATGATGCAGGTTGAACTCATTGGAACTTAAACAAAGACAATGAAAACATTTGACATTGATTCATCCCCAGCAGTGACTCCCTAAACAAACATTATCTGCTATTTCTGTACATCCTTTTCCTAGAATCTATAGATAACTTGAACTCTGCCTATGTCCAGGTCAGTTTCCTCACATTTTCCATGAATTGTGTGAGATTCAAATATCTCCAAAATACATTTCTTTTGGTTGAAGTTGGCTTTTGTTTCTTTCCACCAAAGAACTCTAACATAGTCAGCCAGCATTCTGGGCAGTCTGCATCTCACTCCTGGCTAACATGGTGAAACCCACAAGGTCACATGTGTTTTTGTGTTGTGGCCACCTGCCTTTTCATAAAGCATGGTTCAAATGCCTCTGATTATTATTATCACACCGGTAGCATGTATGGTGAATGCTCAGAGGAAGAGTTGTGATATGGAGTGCAGCTGACAGACCACACTTGTTCTTTTTGCATACCTGAAACCTTCTTTTTCTCCATACTTGTTGGATAATTAGAGGACAAATGGGTAGGTCTTTTTGACTTCAGTGACAGTTACTAAATTCTTCTTAAAAGAATCAAATGAATTCAACTTAATTATCTCCAATAGAAAGAGGTCATGGCAGAGTATCAGCTAAAAGCAATTAAGCAGTCAACCCACAAATGTTCAAATGAATAAGTGATGAATAATTGGTTGGTTTCCTATTATATTCAATACAAATTGAGTGAGTAGAACAGATGGGAAAGCAGGGATAAGAAAATGTATACTATTTTGTACTAAGAGTTGGGATCCTGTTTGAGAATGATTAAGCCAAGAGTATGTTTTAACAAGTGGCCTAAAATAGCAGGATTTAAATGTTTCTCACTACCACACAGCTGTTTTTGAATGAGAAGAAAGTGGAATTCAAAGATTAGTAATTGAACACATACTATGTACAAGACAATCCAAAAGATACCAAGATAAGTAAGACTTATTTTCTATCTAAATGATGATTACAGTGGGAGAAAAATGAGACAATCTGTTTAGCATAAAACAGAAAAAAATCATGAAATATAAAAATAAATCACGACAGTCATTAAAAATAAATAATCTGTGTCTGGGAGATGAGAACCAAGGTCAAAGTGGGCAGAGAAATATAGCCGTGAAAGAGCATAGAGACTTCCAGCAATAGCAAACACTTCGATGGGGATATGAGCGGAAGGTTTGGTTCCTGTCCAGTGGTAGTGAAGTGACAGAGAAAAATGGAAGAAGCAGCAACTAACTGGAAAGTTAGGCGAAAGATAGCCTGTAAAAAGCTTTGTGTGCCAAGCATGAACTGGCATTCTGTCAGAAGTGAGAGATCCTACAAGTTTAGAGGTAGGATTATGCTGTAATAGAGTGATGTTTTGAAAAGATAACTAGTGGCCACATGAAGGAAAAACTGCAGAGCAGACGCACTGGACTGAAGAGCACAGAACAGGCTGTGACACGGTCAGAGCTCTGCTAGAAGATAGTTAGGTGCCATCAGCTTGTAGAGTTGGAGAAATCCGAGCACTAGAGAGGAGTATGAGTTAAGGGGGAGTCCCAGGAGACCAGGAGAGGTTCTAAACAAGGATGGGGGAAATGGGCGGAAGTACAGAACAGAAAGGTGAGAAATGGGGTACGGATAGAACCCATAGGCTCCTAGGCTCCAAACCTGTACAGCATGTTACCGTAAAGAATACCATAGGCAATTGTGAAAGAATGGCAAGTATTTGTGTATCTAACATAGAAAGTGTACAGTAAAAAATACAGTGTAAAAGATCATAAAGCAGATCCCTGATCCCTATATAGGTCGTGAATACACTTTGCAGCAGTGGAAGTTGTTCTGGGTGAGTCAGTGAGTGAGTGGTGAGTGAACGGGAAGGCCTAGGACATTACTGTATACGACTGTAGACTTTGTAAACACTGTTCACTGAGCCTACACTCAATTTATTTTAAAAATTGGTCTTTCTTCAATCATAAATTAACATTACCTTACTGTAATTTTTTAAAGTTTATTTTTAAATTTTTAAGGATTTTGACTCTTTTGTAATAACACTGCTTAAAACACAAATGTAGAGCTGTAAAAATATTTTCTTTATATCCTTATGCTGTAAGCTATTTTTCTATTTTTTATTTTTTTTTAACTTATTAGACTTTGTTTGTTACAAACTAAGTCACAAACACACATAACTAACCTTGGCCTACACTGGATCAGAATCACCAGTATCACTACCTTCCACCCCAACATCTTGCCCCACTGTAAGGTCTGTCATTGCCTATGATAATGATGCCTTCTAGAATACCTCCTTTAGGACCTGCCTGAGGCTGTTTTATAGCTAATTTTAAAAAGTTAAGTGTAAGGTATACACTAGAAAATAATGATAAAAGTACAGTGTAGTAAATAACCAGAAATATAGTCATTTACTATCAAATATTATTCACTGTACATAATTGTATGTATTTACTTTTATATGACTGGCAGTGCAGTAGGTTTATTTACCACAAAACATCACACAAACATGTGAGCAAATGCTTTGCTCTTGATGTTACAATGTCACTAGGTGACAGAAAATTTTCAGCTCCATTAAATGATTTGGGACCACCATCGTATATGCAATCCGTAGTTGACTGAAGCATCATGATGTGGAGCGTGACTGTACCTAGATGTGAGAGGTGAAGAGAAGCAAAGCAATTCTGGAATGCATTCCTTACCTAGTTTTGAACAGCAAAAATTTGAAAAAGAATGTGGAGACAGGTAGTTTTGTCAAAAATTTTTTGAAAGAAACACTAGTTTTTGTAAAGTTAAATAGTTAATATTTTTCCTGAAGGACCTCTCAGAGCCTTTAATGTGACAACATGAATTATAATTTTCTAAAAGAGAGGAATAGCTTGCAGCAATTACTAAGCCTAGTGTAACATAAACATTTATTTTAGATTTATTAACACAATTTGGAAACAAAGTTCAGTAAATGTTACCTTGGAGTTTTAAGCCTAAGTGCCTGGGAGAGTAAAGTGTACAGTGGAAGCTCTTTTATTGACTCAACTAGGATGTATATGTGGTTTTCTAATCAAAATGTTTGGTTGGTTAATTACTTAAAATTTTAGTCACAAAGCAAAAATGTGCATCTCTTCACCAATTTCATGAGGAAGAACAAAGCTTTTCTGCCAAGAAGAGTTCCCAGATGGAGTTCCTTGTCCTCTTTCATGAATATGCCTCCCTCATACAGCATCATCTACAATATTCCATTTCAGTTTCTTTAAAGTAGAATGAAACACTCTGTTAATTCTCAGAGGAGTCCAGGAGATAACTCACTGTTGGATGGGGAAATTGATGGTTTTCAATTTGGATATACTGAATTTTAGAGTTTTCAGAATATGCTTGTAGAGATTTTTAGCTAGTATTTGGAAATGCATAAATTACCTTTCCCTATAAGAATTAATGACAATTATAATACTTACTTTAACTGTATGTATGTATGTGTATAAGAGTGTCTGTTTTTTCTTTATCTCCCTACAGAAGTATATTAATAAAGTTATTACTCATCAAATCTAATAAAATTGCATGGTTTAATTTATTGTAACCCCTATCATCACAATAAACATTACTTTCTTCAGACATGAAGTTTACATTTAGACAACAAATTACACAGATGTGTCGGTTCTTGTATCCAAGAATCACAGGGAAACCCGAACAAGTACTGCACTAATGACAACACATACTTCTTGTTGAAAACCACAGTTATGAGGAGTTAGATGTGTGGATGTGTCCATAATATTCACAGATTTTAAAATTTTGGCAGTGAGCAGTGGCTCAAATCTATAATCCCAGCATTTTGTGAGGCTGAAGCAGGAGAATCACTTGAGGCTAGGTTTTTCAAGGCCAGACTGGGCAACACAGCGGATCCCATCTCTACTAAAAATAAAATAAAAAGAAATTAGCCAGGCATGATTGAATGTGCGTTAGTTCCAGCTACTCAGGAGGCTGAGGTGGGAGGATCATTTGAGACTAGGAGTTTGAGTTTATAGTGAGCTATGATCACACCAGTGCACTCCAGCCTGGGCAACACAGAGAGAACTTATCTCTAAAAAAGTAAATAGGTAAAAAAAAGAGAACATTTTATTTATTAACACGCTTCCCTTGGATTATTTTTTAAAATATTAAGGTAGGTCACAGGCAGACACAATAAGAATTACAACATGGAAGTAAGTGGCATAGCATGAAATTCTTAATAACAGGGGAGACCCCTAAGTGTGGAGGTGGTTTTGCCCCAGACTAATGTAAGGAAAGAGCTCTGAGCGATTCTAGTGATGCAACGCCCTGCTCCCTGTGTGCCCCACAAACCACCGTGTACATGCCTCTTATGAAGAGAAGGATATGCTGGGGTGCCGTGTCCCATTCATGTCCTTGATCTTGGGTACATTCATGTGCTACTTATCAGCTGATTTAATAACAAAGCTAAGTGAAAGTAATTCTTGTCACTCTTTTGGTCACAATTAGCCTTTGTGACCTAGTCTAGTTCAATAGCTTAGGACTTGTAGCATTTCATCTATTTGCACATTACTTTAACTATTTTGGGTAAGCTCACAAATTATCCTTCAAGTTTTTTTTTTCCCTAAAAAGATAGATATTACTGTTTTACACATGGTACATTGTTAAAGAGCACATTTAAATATAGGCATTTTTATAGTGGTTACAACAATTAGGTTCGTAGTGGTGAGTAAAGATGACTGAATGGGATCTTTAGGAAATTTTTAATTAGGTTGCAGCAAACAAGTTATTAAGGAATTAATTATTAAGAATTTTAACCTAATACAACAAGAAAGCCTAACACAATATTCCATTTGTCAAAATAGCGTATTCACCAAACATAAAGCATTTTTGTAGTTAGTAGAATCTTTGGTCTAGAGAATTCTTTGACTTAGTATTTGGGAATTTTATGATACATGAGGACAGAGCTACTTTTCTTTTATAGCAAGATAGTGTAACATAGGGATTTGTGACACAGGTTCTAAAGCTAGACTGCTGGTTCAATCTTGGCTTTTGGGCTCATCCACTATGTGCACTTGGGCAAATCACTTAAACCTCAGTACAGACATGGGGTGTCTCATCTGTAAAATGATGAGGATAATAATGTTTACCCTATGGGGCTACTATGAAGCTTAAATGAGTAGATAAACTTTCAGGCCAAGTTACAAGTAAAACAAAAATTATAATTTTAATATGTAAAACATACGAAATTCTCCCAGAAGCAGAAACACATGCAATTATATCCTTTTCTGCTCATTAGAAGTAGTTTATAAGCAGGAGAAAACAGAATCAGGAAAGCAGAAATTCAAGAGAGTGTAATCCCCATCTGGGGATGAGGAGTATGGCCAGGCAGTGACATCCCAGCTGTCAGTTAACAAGGCCTCATACAGATGGACAACCCTGAATCAGTGAGACAGAAGCAATCAGGCAAGTAGGTATCAAGGAAGATTAGACATTTAGATAAGTAATAGATTCAAAATCAGATGAAAATTATGATGCTCTTGGTGAAAAAAAAATAATTGTAAGATTCATGGGACTCCAAGAGTCATATCAGAGTAACCAGGAGAAAAAGTGAAAGAAAAAAGTTCATAAGGTAAATTATTGTCATGCAAGATGCAGTGTGAATCTTCTTTCTCAGGGAGATTTTTTCCTAACCACCAATCTAAAGCAGTAAGATATCATGACAGGTCAGGTTATCAAATTAGACACATAAATCAGAGATCTTACCCAGTATCAAGTTAAAAAAATCCCAAAGATGAAAATAATCAAGAAGGATCAGGAAGCAGCAAGCAAGGAGAGGATCTTAAAACAACTCCTCAGGCCCTTTCTTTCTGCATTGTACACATTCTGGTCCAGGATAACAGGTGAGTTTTTTAAGTGAGGGGTATGATCATCTAAGTTGCAAGAGAGCTTTATTGTATACTAACACAAACTTAGTACTTATGTGACATTTTCCAGGGAGCTATGCACCTTAAATCCATTAATATCAAGTTTGCTTACCTCAAGAAATCCTTGCTCAGGGACATCCTGCTGAAAGTATTCTACAGAAGACTCTCTAGCTAGAAAATACTACTGATTTATTTACCTGGTGGTCTATCATTAGCATATGTTCAAGATTCGACTGATTCCCTGTGCCTTTCTTTCCTGGGATGAGTGTGCTGCCTAACTCCTCCCTTTCCAAGAAGTTACCATGTGATATAGTTTGGCTCTGTGTCCCCACCCAAATCTCATCTCAAATTGTAATCCCCATATGTCAAGGGAGGGACATAGTGGGAAATGTTTGAATTATGTGCGTGGTTTCTTCCATGCTGTTCTCATGATAGTAAGTTCTCATGAGATCTGATGGTTTTATAAGCTTTCCCCTTCGCTGTCTTCTGTTCTCTCCTACTGCCATGAAAAGAAGGTCCTTGCTTCCCTTTCTCTTTCCACCATGATTGTAAGTTTCCTGAGGTTTCCCCAGCCATATGGAACTATGAGTCAATTAAACCTCTTTCCTTTATAAATTGCCCAGTCTCAGGTAGTTCTTTATAGCAATGTGAAAATGGATGAATACACCATGTTTTGGTTTTCTACTCGGCCCATTGCATTTGTGTATTTGTTCATTTTCTATCCCTAATCCCTGCCTACTATTACCACTAAAAGGTAAGCTCCATATGGGTAGGACATTATTTATATTATGAATTGCTGTCTTCTCAGCCCATAGCGAAAAATAGCGGCTCAATAATTACTTATCGTCTTCATAGAACAGTGGTTAATTTTTAAGGATGAATTGGATTTTGACATATTAAGAAGATGAAGATGGCATTCTAAGTCACAACAAACTGTGTAGAAAAGTTTGAAAGAATAAAAGCATTTGAGTGGGCTCCATCTGCTGAAATAGCTAACATTTTATTTTTTGTTAATCATGGCCTTTTGAGATTTGAAGACCCATCCAAAATAACTATGAGTACCAATTTTGTTCTTCTCTACCACAATAACTATCCTTTAAAATGTTGATATTAAACTGAACTTTTGACTACACAGTCTTAAGCCCATTTAAGATACGTAACACATTCTTAATTATAACAGTTTTAAAAGCTTAATGGTGTTATATATTATGCATACAAAGACTTTCTATATAGATGATTGTGTCATATGTTTATTTAACACACTATTATTTAACAGATGAAAGACCAAATGCCAATTACTGTATGGAAGGTGAAGTTGAATGGATATTGCCTCCCAGATACAAGATTAAAGCTAGACTAATTTTGAAATAAAAAAATGTGTTTACTCCATCCAAATTGTCTCTAAATTAAACTATACAACACCATCTTGAAAGGCAATAGAGTATAGAATTTAAGAGTATACGTTCTGGTGCTCCTTTTGGCAGTAGATATGCTAAAAGAGTGCAGGTTCTAGAATCAGACTGATTCAATTCAATCTCCACTTCACCATTTGCCTTTTAAACGTGAATTAGTTCACTCAACTCTCTATGCCCATTCAAAATTCATTCATTATTAAAAATTATTCACAAATTAGAAATAGAAATACACTGTACATAATTAAGGGTATCTATAAAAGACCTACAACTAATATTATAGTTAATGGTGAAAGACTATTTTTCCAACAAAAATATCCATTCCCAAAACATATTCACCATTTCACTCAGGGCTCTAGACAATGTAGTAAGGCTATGAAAAGGAGTAAAAGGCATGTAGATTGGAAAAGAAAACATACAACTGCTTTAATTCACTGATGATATAATCACCTATGCAAAAAATCTCTAAGAAATTACTGAATATCTACTTGAAATATTAAGTGTATTTAACACGGTCAAAATACACATATACACAAATTTTATTTCTGTATAATAGCAACAAAAATTGGAAAATAAAATTAAATATACCATTTGCAAAAGCATCAGATAAAAACTTGAAATACTTAGGGATAAATTTAACAAATATATTCAAGAACTGTACACTGAAAACTATAAAACATTGCTGAAAGAAATACAGATACATTGTTTTCATGGTTCAGAAGATACAACATTCTTAAGAAGTCGAGTCTCCCCAGTTTATCTGTAGATTCAGTGAAATCTCAATCAAGATCCAAGGAGGCTATTTTTTTGCGGATATTAACAAAGTGCCTTGACAATTTACAAAGAAATGTAATGAATAGGAAAACCAAAACTGCTTTGAAAAAAAAGTTGAAGGCTGATCTACTTGATATAAAAACTTACTGTAAATATAATCAAGGTAGTGTGGTATTGACATAGGGTAGACAGATTAATGAAACAGAATATTGTCAATAAACAGATTTACATGTATGCGTTCAACTGATTTCCAACAAAAATGCCAAAGTAATTCAATGGAAAAGCACAGTCTTTTTATCAAACGATCATTATATCTAAAATGTATAAAGAATTTGTTTTATTTACTAATAAAATAGAATTTTGACCTAATTGAAAAATGGACAAAATGTTCAAACAGACTCTTTATCAACTGTACAGATGGCAAGTAGGTATGTGAAAAGAGGCTCAGCATCATTACAAAGTAGGAAGAAAAACAATTAAAAATCACAATATGATTCAACTACATATTCACTAGAATGGCTAAAGTCGAAAAAAGACTGAGAAGGAACTTTTGAACCAAACAAAGTGGTGTAGACTCATGTCTCCAGCCTCC
This sequence comes from Macaca nemestrina, assembly GCF_043159975.1. NCBI lineage: Eukaryota > Metazoa > Chordata > Mammalia > Primates > Cercopithecidae > Macaca > Macaca nemestrina. Next base: position 64,992,342 of record NC_092127.1, on the reverse strand, counting down.
TCTCCACTAAAAATGACTGTAAACTATGCACATTGGGTAAGATGCAGTCAAAGTAAAATTTTGAAATATGGTAAGAGGAAGGCAAACTAGTTTTGCAGTCTATGACTACAGAAACAACACAGGAGCAGGATGTCTTATGACCTCCACCCAACTGATAGAGGTGACCCAGGTTTCGCTTTTATCAACCCCAACCTAGTAAGAGACAGCAGATGGGCACCACCAGCAAGGGAGATTCATCACCAGCTCCACTAACAAGAAGCAGTTTGAGGAAGAGCTCTCCAAACACAAAGCAAAGCAAGCAGAAGGAAGAAAATAATGAAAATAATAAATAATAAATAAAAACAGAAATCAATAAAGTTGAAAATAACAAATGAGGAAGTCAATAAAATAATGCTGAATCAGATAATCTGAAAAGTCCTATTATAATCACTAAAATTTTGAATTCACGATTAAAAACCTCCTAAAGAAAAAATTGTCAAGCCCATATGGTTTAGCCGAAGAATGCTATCAATCATTCAGAGAAGAGTTAACATCAATTTTATATGATCTCATGCAGAAAATATGAGTGGAGGGAACACAGCTCAATTCATTTCATAAGGACATTAGTACCTTGATACCAAAACCAAAGACAGTACAAATAAATAAAACTACATAACAATATGTCTCACGAACTTACATGAAATTCCTTAACAAAAGTTTAGCAAACCAAGTCTAACAATGTATTGAAAAATGTACATCATGACAAGGTGGGATTCATTCCAGATATACAAAGCACTGGACAAAACCCAGCACCCATTAATAATAAAAACTCGTCAGTAAATTAGAAGGAAAGGGATATTACCTCAACCTGATAAAGAACATCGACACAAAATCTACCATGAACATCATACTTAATGGTGAAAGAGACTAAATATTTTTCCCTTAAAATTGAGAATTTTTAGACAAGAATATCCATTTTCCTTGCTCTTATTTAATGTGGCACTGGAACAATTAGCCACTGCAATGAGGTAAGAAAAAAAGATAAAAGGCATACAGAGGGAAAATGAATAAATAATATGACTCCTATTTTCAGATGGAATTATTGTCTACACAGAAAATCCCCCAAAATCTGCACACACAAAAAATATGGAAACATTTAATCTTTAAAATTAAAACAAAAATACTAAAAATGACTACGTGAAAATTTAAAACAAACTTAAAATTGCTACAACAAAAGTTAAATGTTTAGATATACATATAACATTACAGGATCCATATATAAAAAATTACAAAATGGTGATAAAAGGAATCAAAGACCTAAATAAATGGAGATACATATTATATTCCTGGGTTGAGAACATCAACAAAATCTTTACTATGTTAGTTCTCTTTAAATTGATCTACATGTTTATGCAATTTCTATCAAAATCTCAGAAAAGTTTTGAACAAACTTAGAAAAGCCTATTTTGAAGGCACATGACCTAGAATAGCTGAAACAATCTTGGAAACAAAATGGAAAGCTTCACCCTGCTCCATACTAAAGCACACTGCATAGCTACTCTATCAAGACAGGGTGGTACTGATAAAGGGATAGACACACAGATCAATGGAACAAAATAGAGAACTCAGAAATAGACCCACAAAAATACACTCAACTGATTTTTGGCAAAGGTGCAAAAACAAATTAGTGAAGGAAGGACTGACTTTTCACCAAATGGGGCTAGAGCAATTGGACACCTATTATATTTCATATTTTAGCAAAAATATGAACTCAACCTAAACCTCATACCTTATAGAAAAAGTAATTCAGAATAGATCATGGACTTAAATGTAAGGTATAAAAACTGTAAAACATTTGGAAAAAAAGGGTAAAAATCGTTGGAGTTCTAGGCTAGGCAAAGAGTTCTTATATATCACACAAAAAACATAAGCCATTATAGAAAAATTGATAAATTGAACCACATCTTTTTGCTCTGTGAAAGACTAGGTGAAGAAAATAAAAAGACGTGAGACAAAATAAAAAGACAAAACTGAGAAAATATTTGCAAACTATACATCTGATAAACAACTAGTATCTATACTATATAAAGAACTTTCAAAACTTTACAGTATAAACAAACCAAAAAAACAACCCAATTGCAAAGTGAAAAAGATACAAACATTTCACTGAGGAGGATACATAGATGGCAAATAGACCCAGGAAGAAATGTTCAACACCATTAATCATTAGAAAAATACAAATTAAAACTATAACAGGATATCACTATACACTTACGAGAATGGCAGAAATAGAAAATAATGACAGCACTAAATGCTGGCAAGGATATGAAGAAATTGGAGCACTTACACATTGCCAGTGAAAATATAAAGTGATACAGTCACTCGTGAAAAGTTCATTTCTTATTTTCTTTCTTTTTCTTTTCTTTTCTTTTTTTTTTTTTTTTTTTTGAGACAGAGTCTTCTTCTGTCACCCAGGCTGGAGTGCAATGGTGCAATCTCGGCTCACTGCAACCTCTGCCTCCCGGGTTCAAGCAATTGTCCTGCCTCAGCCTCCTGAGTAGCTGGGATTACAGGCATGTGCCACCAAGCCCGGCTAATTTTTGTTTTTATATTTTCATCATGTTGGCCAGGCTGGTGTCAAACTCCTGACCTCAAGTCATCCACCCGCCTTGGCCTCCCAAAGTGTTGGGATTACAGGTGTGAGCCACCGTGCCCGGCCACATTTCTTGTTTTCTTAAATAGTCAGTATCCTGTTCCATTATTTCTTATAATTGCATGTGAATCTACAATCATCTAAATTAAAATTTCAACTAAAAAGACTGACAATACCAAGTTTGTGTGAAAATGTGGAGAAACAAAAAAATCTCATCCATTCCTGGTGAGAATGCAAAAGGGTACACCCATTTTTGAAAAGGTTTTGTTAGTTTCTTATAAATTTTAACTATACACCTAGCAACCCAGGAATCCCACTCCTAAGTATTACTCAAGACAAATGAAATCACATGTTGATAAAAAATATCTAAACACAAACGCTTACAGAAGAATCTTTCATACTAGCCAACAACTGGAAACAACTCAACCTTGTGAACAGACAAACAAATTGTGGCATAAGCCTACAGTGGAATACAGAATACTACTCAGGATTAAAAAGCTATGCTACTCATACATGCTAAAACATGGATGCATTCCAAAAGCATTATGCTAAGTAAAATAAGTCAGGCACAATCGACTATTTATTATATCATTTCACTTACATGACATCTCTAAAAAGCTAAAACTATTAAGAAATGAAACCAATGGTTGCCAAAGGTTGGGGGTAAGAGGAGAAAATTGATTCCAAAGGCGCACAAAAAACCTTTTTGAGGTGATGGAAATATTCTCTATCTAAGCTGTGGTGATGATTACATTGTACAACTTGTCAAAACTTATTAAATTAGACTTTCAAGGGATGAATTTTTGTGTATGCAAGTTATATGTTGGTTAAAAAAATAAAATTTTCAAGACTTTTGAATAAACTTGATCAATATTTAAATAAACTATATTTCTATATATCAGCAATGAATAGGAAATTAAATAAAATACTATTTACAACAGCATCAGTAAGCAACAAATTCGCTAGGAATGCAGCTAATAGAAACACATATCTCTACAACAGAAAACTATTAGGGTGGCACAAAAAGTAACTGCGTTTTTTTATTACTTTTAATGGCAAGAACTGCAATTACTTTCACACCAACCTAATAAGAAATATTATTTAAGGTAAAGAGGATCTAAATCAGTGAAGGATATAAGAGCTTCATTGATTGGAAGAGTAAAGATATTAATATAAACAAATCAATTCACCCAACACCATATTTATCTGTAGATTCAGTGCAATCCTAATTAAAATTTCAGGTTAAAAAAATAATTGAGAAGCCTATTATAAAGTTTTATGGAAAGCAGAAGGCCAAAAGAAAAAAAAAAAGCCAAGGCAATCTTGAGGGAGAAAGTGGGAGAATTTATACTATCGGATATTAAACTTATTATAAAGCTACAGTGATTAAGTGGATATAATATTGGCTCAAGGAAGGACAAAAAGATCAACTTATAAAGAGTACCTGATTTATAACAAAGCTACAACTAAAATGCAGTGACAGAAAACTATTCAATAAGTAATGCTGGATTAATTTGATAATTAAGAAAAGTAAAAGCTATTTGAAGAAAACATAAAAGAATATCATCATGACCTTGCGATAGGCAATTTTTATACAATAGGACACAAAAGCATAACTACTAAAAATATCAGATTAAATAAGAATCTTTGTTTATAAAAATGTCATTATGAGAGTGAAACGGCAAAGCACAGAATCTAAGAAGATATTTGCATTGCATATGCTATAAAAAAGACTTAAATCCAAAATATAAAAGAATTTCTACAAGCCAAGAAACTCAAGGGGAAAAAAATGTGCAAATTTCTCAACAAGATAGGATATCCAAATGGACAAAAATCGTATGTAAAAGTGGCTGATTCATTAGTCATCTGGGAAATGCAAACTAAAACCTCAATGTAATGCTAGTACAGAACCAAACAGAATTAAGAAAAGTAAAAGAAGAAAATGAAATATCAAATGTTGGTAAAGATGTAGAGCGTAAAAGATAGAGAGTAAAAATTAATACAACCATTTGAGGAGACTGCTGGGCACTAGCTATTAAAGCTCATCATACACATACCCTAAAATCCAGTAATTTCATTCATATTATTAAAAAGAAATGTATGCACATGGATACCAAATATATGTACAAGACTATTATTTCCTGCAGTATTCTTAAGACTCCCAAACTGGAAAGAATCCAAATGTCCATTAGTAGTAAAATATATTTTAAAAAGTATGGTATATTCACACAATGGAATACTGTGCAACAATTCAAAAAGGACAAACAAAACTGTGTCAATGAATTTCACAAACATAATGTTAAGGGAAAGAAACCAGCACAAAAAGGACATATTGTTTGATTCAATTTATGTAAAGTTAAAAAAAAAAAAACAGTTAATACTAATGGTAATGAAAGTCAGAAGAGTGGTTTTCTTTCTTGGGGGTAATGTCTGGAAGTGGCAAGGTAGGTTTCTCAGATTATAGTTATAGCCAACAACTTGATCCAGGTGATAAACAGGTTTGTTCAATTTGTAAAAGTTTATAGCATAGCAACTTAGGATTTGTGTGTTTTTCCTAAATATCTATGTTAGAATTCAATGTAAATTTACAAATGAAATGGGAGTAACAGACATATCCATTAAAATGTGGCATCAATTCTATCAGGATATATACCATTATCAGTGTTCACACATCCAGACCAATAATGAGTAAAAAATATACGCATACAGGGGTCTTCTAAACATTACAAATATATTCTTCTAAGAATCCAGCCCTCAAAACTTAGCTAACTTTTGCCAGTGTGGTAATAATAGTGTGAATTTAAGAGTGGAAATGTAAACATGCAATAAATTTCAAATAATTTTATTTTAAAATTGGATAATTACAATTTTACTATAACAGCAAGACTGGCAAGCAGAGGCTATCTCTAGGAATTAAGATTAGCTCAAATATTTGCACAATAAATGATTTTTTTCCCAGAAATTCCACAACATAATCCTCAGGGTGTATCTCACCACTATTACATTCAGCCCTTCCTATCTGCGGATTCCGCATCTACAGATTCTCCCAATTGTGGATGGAAAATACAATATTGGAGAGATGCATAATATGCAAATACAGGAGGCCAACTGTGGGACTTGAGCATACACAGATTTTAGTATCCACCTGGGTTCCTGGAACCAATCCACCCAGGATACAGTGGGATGATTGTGGTTGGAATCCTTCCAACTGCTACAGCAAAGAAGTGAAAACATTAGTCATCACCAAGTTCTCATAGTGTATTTCCTTGGACCATTAGCTAGAAAACTCCATGTAAGTTTATTTAGCTACCGGTCTGTTTTTAAATTCTTCTATGTATACCATATATTTGTGTTTAAACACATTTTGTCATATTATTTTTTAGAATAAGATTTATATTAATTCAACAAACATAAAAAAAACTGCAGAACACTACAATATTCATGAAATTATTGAACAGAAGATACCTTGTTGGCCTTTTTAGAAACCTCTCTTTGAAGTAATAGGATAGTCATTCATCAGTAAACATGGAGAGATTGTTTCCAGGACTCCTGTTGGATACCAAAATCCTCAGACACGCCTGTCCCTTATATGAAATGGCACAGCGTTTATATATAATCTACGCATATGCTCCTGTATGCTTTAGATCATCTCTAGATTACTTACAATACCTAACACAATGCCTACACATCACTTCATTCAGGTGGACTCAAGGTAGTATTTAGCACACAGCAAATTTGTTTTTCAGAACTTTAGAATTTTTTTTTTCCGAATATTTTATCTGAGATTGGTTGCATCCAGGGATGTGGAACCCACAGATTCAAAAAGCCATTTGTGTGTGTGTATACATACAGTGTGTGTATGCTGTGTTCTGGTAGGGGAAAGAGGTCATGAAGAAGTGACTCAAGTTTACTGAGTGAAGAAACACAAATTTTATTTAGAAAATGAATGACCATGTTTGCAACAAATTCCCAAAATATCCACCATAAGATGGCCATAATATTCTGATGATCAAGGAGCACACACGTACAAAATTTATTGGATTACTGCAATTCTCAGAGGCACAAAACCTGACATGGTGTGATGTAGTATATAATCAGTCGTAGGGGGCGGGGGGAAAGAACATTAAGTCCTTAAGAAGGCTTAGGAAGACAAACACTAGATCTTTTTGTTTTTCTACCTTCCTTTGGACAGTGTTACATTTCACTTTCTTCTTTGCAAAATGGTTCCAAATTCATTTGCTCAGGATGTATTTAAGATAATAACTTAAAACAATAGTTGTTTATACTCTATGCATATCATGCATGTTCTACTGGTTCAAGGACAAAATTAAAACAAGATTTTCTCTGTAAAGCAAATATATTTATTATGCACTTTCATATACATAGGGATTTTTTTGAGTAATATCATACAAGGGATAAAATAAAACTTTTACAATGTGAAATTCAATGTACACTTTAGGCTATTTACATACCCCAAACCAAAGGAAAAATAAAAAGAAAGCATTTGTTTGCAACTACATTTGCTGAGAAGTGTAAATGGAGGACATTAAGCAAAACAAATATTTGCATAGCCAAAACAATATTGAGAAAAGTATTTACTTCTTTTTTTTAAGTATCAAACTATTTTTTGGTGAGAATTCCAGTGAGGGTGAGGGTGAAGACAAAGAACAAAAAATATTCGCTGTACTTCGCAGTACACACTGATTTCAGGTCATTTTTCCTTCCAAAACCTTTCCTAGAAACATTCAGATTTTTATTTCATTACTGTATTTTTATCACTTTCCTTATTATAAACTCATGATATTTAGGGAATAGACACAGACGGAATGTTATAAAAATGTTATAAGCACATGCCATCATAGTTGTGTAGTGGCAACAGCTGATTTATAAAATTTAAAGATTCTAATTTCAAAAATATCTATTAAGGAGTTTTATATTTGGAGGACAATTTTTACTTTTTAATAGAGCAGAAGCCATTTTCATTTATAGTATTAAATCCCCCACAGAAACAAATAAGCAAAGCAGGGCATCTCCAGCACCCATCCTATCATCCTTATCCTAACTCAAAGTCATTTATGTTCTATTCTAAAACATAATTTATATAAAAACATCCCGAGGAATACTCACTTTTGAAAATCGTATTTTTCCAATAGGTTCTCTTCCTACCAACTGCTTCAAGTGTATATAGTATGGATATGAAAACATTTAGCTCTTTGAAAAACATAAATCCCTTATGCAATGTCATATCTTTGCCCTTTGGACACAAGGTGCAATTTTGTAAAAACAATAAAATTAAATAAATACAATTTCAATAATTCAAAGTTAATAGAAAAACTGGCAGCTTTCAGGGTTCTCTTTCTAAAGAAAAATACATGTAATAGAAATTAGAGCTTCATCCTCTACAGTAATGTAAATGTACTGTATTTATGAGTAAAGTTGGTTCTAATAATAGTATGTGTTCATATTTATTAATAGACTCATTAACACTTTTAAGGCTACTTTGCAAGAGTCCTATTAAGTGTATTTAATAAATGTCCCATAGGGACAAGAATTCAATACTTGAAACATTCACATTTGAGTTATTAATATTGCCGTGTCACCTTAATATCAATTGAACTTATCATCTTATCTCATAGTCCTCACTATGACTCATAGACAAAATGAGTTTTGCTGACTTAAAAAATAAAAGCAAGAAAAGCCTTACAATAAGATTCAAGTGAAACATTTATCATAATAACACATTTCTATTTCCACGAACAATGTATCACATGTGTCCTTCATATATGAAGATGACATTACTGACCTTTGTTACTAGGACATATTCTAAAGATTTTGTTCTAGAAGTAGCAATGGTTTTGTGCTGAATCTCCACATTCTCTTTCCTCATTCCTCCTTATCAACAGTACATGAAAAGAACAGAATTTCTGGGTTCTATAAGATTAACAGGCCCATTCTAAGATCAAATTCACAACCTTGGCTTCTGAACTGTTATGACTACTTTTCCAGACATATAAACCACCCATCTAAGCTATAGCTCCACTGATTTAAGAGTAAGGAGACTAAGGCTGTGGGTCACATGCTCATTTGAACCTATTTTACCTTGCTTGTCATGAATTTCTCTCTTAACCCTGGCATCCAGCCCTCCTGCATGCAAATGTACAAAGAAGAAAACAGGAAAGAGTATGAGGATAGAAAAGTGCAAATCCATCACTATTAAGTCACAATAAAAAGTACACGTGCTATGATTGACAGGTGAGCGGTGTCATCTGTGAAGGACAGCACATTTTATATTCATCAAGAATACTCACTCATCCAACCAAACCATTAAAATTAATCCAATTGATTTTGAGTGGGGCTATTTTGGTCATGCAGCAATTTACAAAATAGAAACAGCTGAGAGAGAAGCCAGCAAAATTAATTTATTTAGCCAGGAGGAAGAGGTCAGTTTAGTCAATGAATTATTCAGGGATCAAAAATCTACCCTTAGATAGACAGGTGCATTTCTCTCTGCACACACATGCGACTGAGGCATGGCTTTGTCCCTGAGAATTTTCATGCCTCAGGAATGATAGTCTGTCTTCTTAGAGGTGGAATGACAAAGTGAATGGAAGGTGAAATTGTATCCCAGTGGATGAAATAGGACTTTGTTCTGCCTACAGACTGGTTGGTTGTTTGTTCTGACATGTTTAGCCACAGATGAGAAGAATTCTACTGGGAAAATCCAGATTTAAACTACTTAAAGCAGCTCCCTAAACTACTACAAAATATTTTTTTAATCTGCCAAGAAATCATTTTTCATTTCAATGTGATATTTATATAGAAACTGATTTTTATCCAATGCTGAAGGTGTAGTGAACATAGAACAGTTGCAAGATTTGTTTTATTGAGTAACATTTTTAAAGATACAAGAAACAGGCCATACACTACAATGCAATGTGACTAAAACAGTATGTTTAAGTTTCTTTTGCCACAAAAACAAAAACAAAAACAAAAATAAATACAAGGAACACTGCCTTTTCATATATATTTGATCATGGCACATGCACATTTTTAAATCAAATCCTTAACTTAAAATACTCAATTTTTCTTTTCAGCTTTTATCAGGGAACTGCAGTATGTATCTGCATTTTAAAAAAGTGCTTATTCCTGTGTAGTGAATACAAAGCACACAAAATGAAATTTTTTAAGCACAGAGGGTTACATTGAGAAGGCAGCCTTACTATTTAGGCACATTACAGTAATTAAGGTAACTGTACTGCAGAGATCACATTCTTCATTTTTTTCTTTTTTTCCAGCAAATCAACAGGCATGTTTTCATCCAGTAGCTGAAGAACCACTCCATCACAATGTCTTCTGTTTCACAGAATAGGAAACTAATGTAAAAGTTAAAAAAAAAATAATTAATTTCTACATTGTATTATAAAGCTACATATCATTTTAAAACTTTATATAATACATTTACCTCTAGTTATCTTTATCTATATATTGACCATGCAAAGCGCACAGCAGACTTAACTATTATTTAACTTACAAGGCACTTTTTAAATTCCACAAAATGTTTACCTTAATTCAGGTGTTTCATTTTTAATATGTATTTATACTTTGCCTTTACAACAGATATCATGAAAGTTGAAACGATGCACCATCAGAACTAATTATTTTAAAAACGAATTGCATTTGGGGACTGAATTAACTACTTTATTCAAATTATTTTTGAATGACATTTGACTCGTCACCCCTAGATTCACACTGAAGGCTGTTTATTATTAGAAGACATGGGGAATTTATCTTTAATAGTATTTCACCTATTATATTCCTAAAATATATTTACAAAGACAGAAGCAGCAAAAAGGAAAGACTATAATTTTGTTAGAGGAAGAAAAGTCATTAAGCAAAGTGGGATAAATATAGCTGCAGTGTAAGCTAGGAAAGATCCCTAATAAAATCTTCAGATTTATCTCCAACATAGGAAATGTGCTTCTGAAAAAGCATCTAAAATATAAAACTTTCATATCTATTTTCCTACTAACGTCCCCTGTATTATTAACGAAGCATCCTTTGTCATGGGGAGGAAAAAAATATTTTTATTTAATAAATATGACTATTTTATCTAGGTATAAAGTTCCTTAAATATCAATATTGCAAAAACATCCATTTACCATTCTTCACATCTATGCCTTATGTGTGAAAACATTACTTGGAAGATTATCAAGAGATCATAAAAAATACCTTCTACTAAGTTTTTTACTTCTTTCTGGGTGAAAAGGAATGAAATTAATATTTACTATCTACTAAGTGCTACAGACATTGTTGTACTCAAACCAGAAAGATGAGTGTGAAACAGCCCCTCCCTCTGCCACCATCAAAATTCTTTTAAAAGGAGGAAATAACTGAATAGGAAAGAATTCTTAATATGGGATCTATAAGTAGTATATTCATTCATTCATTCGTTTGTTCACTTATTCAACAAATTTTTACTGGGAAACTACCATAGGTCCAAGTACTATTCCAAGTACATGAAATACGGTAGTGAACAGATAAAAATCCCTAACCTCACACAGGTTGTATTTTTAGTACAGAGGAGAAAAATAAATATAATAAACAAAACATCTCAAGTATTTTAAATAGTGCGTGCTTTGGATAACATAATGCAGGAAAGGGGGAAAGGACTGCTACAGGCAGGAGAATTCTGATGTAAAGGGGTGATGAGGAAGGTCTGGCCCAGATGACATCCGAGTAGAGATTAACTGAGGGAATTGGCCTTGTGATCGGGGAAAAGAGCATTCCAAGTAGAGGGAACTATACTTTTGTTTTTTACTCTTTATGTTGACAAAATATTACCTTCTATAATGGTGTTTCCTTTTTATAGTTGAAGCTAGGGTCAGAACCTTCAATCTGAAGCTTCAGAGCTTGTTTAAGGCTTAATTCTGTCTCTGAGGAAGGGTATCCCTCCAACACTTCCTGATGCCCTCTATCTTGCATTGTTCGTGGGACTGAAACCCTACCAAGAAAAACCTGGTTGCTCTGAAGATGGTAATTTGGATTTGTCATTATTCCATTTCTCTTCTTCTGTTCCCCACTTTGTTGGTGAATAAGAAACTGCTGTTGAGATCGACCAATTTCCTGCTGAGCTGACGGTATCGTAATTTTGCACTGAGATTCTGCTGGCATTTGTTTAGGTGGTGCAGCAGTCCCGGATTTGGCTATAGGTCCTCTTTTATCAAACTGAGTCATTTCATATTCTAAAACCTTTGGCTGTGAAGAATTACTTTGTTTCGCTTTTTTCCCAGCTGATCCAGACTTGGCAGAATTTTCTGATTTCCCCCCTTTATTTGCTTTAGTTGACTTCAAACTGGGCTTTACTTGACTCCACTCAAATTCACTACTTGGTGAATTATGACTCTGTCCTAAGGACTGTGTTGTGGAAGATGGGGAAACAATTGACTGTCGACTTCTACTGCGTGGCAATGAATGCTGCTGAATTTGTTCTGTAAATGACAAGTTGTGAAAGCTATCAATTGGCACTGTTTGAGCTGTTGCTGTAGATGAAGTAGTTCTCAAAGATGAATTTTTTGAGCTTTTTAGGGAATTATTTGACAGTGATGACTTCTGCCGGTCAACTGTAGAATCTGGAGATTCTGAAGGAGAACTAAATGCATGAGCTGGCCCATTAGGTAAACCACGTAACGAAGGCTGCATATCCCCTCCACCAGTACTACCAGAGCTATTTGATTTAATTGTTAATGACTGCATTTTTGAAGACACTGACTGCAGAGGTTTTTGCTCCATTGTGTGAACAGGTGATGGGGAACAGCCATTCAAACTAGATGCACCGTATTTTTCTAATAATTTAATTATTTGAGAATGTCCATTTTTGGCTGCAACACGCATAGCAGTGCGTCCAAATTGATCAGCATGGTTTGGATCAGCACCATGCTCTAATAAGACCTGCACAACATCAATGTGCCCTTCCTGGGCTGCAATACAGAGTGCAGTTGCACCTTGGTTGCATGTATGGTCAACTATAGCACCATGCTCAATTAGAAGCTGAACCACTTTTACATGGCCCTGCCAGGCTGCAGACTGCAAAGCAGAGCGCTTTTCATTGTCTGCAGCATTGACATCAGCATGGTATGCTATCAGAACCTGCACCATTTCCATATGGCCTTGCCAGCAAGAGACATGAAGTGCTGTCCTTCCTTCAGCATCACTTGCTTCTACGTTTGCACCATTTTCTAAAAAATATTCGGCCATTGTAAGTTGATTTTCTAAAGCCAAGATATAAAGTGTGGGCCTACCATCAGCATCTTTGCAGTTAACATCAGCTCCATGGCTAAAAAGCAATTCAACAATGTCCCTGTGCCCTTCTAATGCAGCAACTCGCAGTGCGTTTCTTCCATCATAACCTCTTTGATCAATGTTAGATTTGTTTTCCAATAATACTTGAACACAATCATAATGACCCTCTTGTGAAGCTAATATGAAAGGGATTCGTCCATCATTGTCAATCTCGTTTGTTCTAGCACCTTGTTCAATAAGTGCTTCACATATTAATCTGTGCCCTTCGAAAGCTGCCATGTGCAAAGGTGTCCATCCAGCATCATCTCTGTGATTTTCATCTAACCCTCTATCCAGTAGAGTACGTACCACCTCAACATTTCCTTGTGCTGAAGCTATACTGAGGACTGTCCTACCTTCACTATCAATACTATCCACAGCTGCACCCCAAAACAAAAGTGTATTTACAACTGATGCATGACCCATAGAAGCTGCTGCTAAGAGGGGTGTACGACCATTGTTATCTGTGTGATCTACATCTGCTCCCCCTTCTAGAAGTAAGTCAACCACATCAACATGTCCTTCATAGGCAGCTACCAGCAGTGGAGTCATGCCATCTTTATCACAATGATCTACTTCAGCACCTCGATCGATTAAAAGGCTAACAACTGATGCGTGTCCTTTACTTGCAGGCACACAAAGTGCAGCTACAGAGAGTGCAGTCCTGCCATCAACGTCCTCATGATTTACTTCTGCTCCATGGTCCAGGAGGTGTTCCACAATCTCCCTGTGTCCCATGTATGCTGCTGCTATCAAAGCAGTTCTACCTTCATTATCAGCTTTGTTCACTTCAGCACCATGTTGTAGCAAATTCAGTACAATATCCTCATGTCCTCCCCATGCTGCTGCTCTCAAAGCTGTTCGGCTATCAGCATCTGCACAATCCACTTTTACGCCAGCATAAAGTAGTGCAGAAACTACCTCAGTATGGCCACCCCAAGCAGCAGATCTTAATGCTGTCCAACCATCTTGATCAGTATGATTAATATTTGCTCCACACCCAATCAAACAATTAACCACCTTAGTATGTCCTTGTCTAGCCGCTAGGGTGAGTGGTGTATGTCCATGAGCATCTTCTATCTCTAAATTTGCTCCCCTAGAGACAAGTAAATTGACTACATCAAGACTGCCACTATATGCGGCATTAGCCAATAATGTTCTCCCATTTGAATCACACTGATTTACTGAAGCTCCATTATCTAATAATGTCCGAATGGAATCCTCTCTTTCTAAGGCTTGTCGAACTATGCATGATGTGCGATCATCTTCACTGTTGACATGAGCCCCAGCTTTAACCAACAGCTGCAGTACTTCTTGTTCCTTGGGTATTAAAGTAGAAAGGGAATCTCTAACAGGTGTACCGTTCCATATCATCCACAGAGCTAACTCTGCTGTCTCTAATTGTAAGTTTGAGTTAATTAAGTGCAAGGCAAATTCTTGTGCTTCCAGTGGTGTTAAATTCTTGGCTTGACAGGTATAACTCATGGCCAACATTCTGTGTCCTTCTGCTGCATTACATAAATACTTCTGAGTACAGTGTTTCACATCCAGAAGCCACTCTGCAAAACTATAGTGAAACAGTATTTTTGTATTTCCTAGTCCATCAACAAGAAGTTTGGAGAGGACATCTAACTTGCGTTGAAAATCTTCCAAAGTTAACGACATGTTTTTGGTCCATACTGCATGATATAATTCCGTTATGGTCAAAGGTCGGCAGGCTGCAAGAATCACATTCAAAATAGGCTGAACCTTTGCAAATTGTTTTCTTACAAAAAGTCTTTGGCATAGCCAGAGATATAAGCCATTTAGAGTTCCTGGGATGTCACGAATTTCTCTTAACATAATAAAATTTTCTACAACTCCATCTAAAACTCGTTCTAGGTAAAGAAAGCATCCGCTGCTTTTAATGTGCAGTTGATTTAACATCTCTGCAGTTTCTTTTGTGAGGTGTTGTCGCAAAGCTTCTTCTTGATCTAAACGATGAAGAATGTACTGCTGAACATCCTTGACAATATATGCCTTCCGAAGGTCATCTAAACTTATTTTTCGAAAACCTAAAGAAGAGATAAAAAAGTGGATGTCGTCAGTTGAAAAGGATTATAGAAGTTGCCATATCTTCAAAGATAACGTCTTCAACATATAATAAACAAATAAATCAATTAATAAATTAATACTAATAAGCAGATCAATATCTATTAGTATGCAAACAGTTTTCTTTTCTTTCTGTAAAAGCACACTGATGGCAGAAAAATTTCATTTTCCTACCTACAAATCAAACTACTTATTCCTTTAGTAGCTTGGTGCCTCTCTCAACTCCATTGTAATAGATACTAATTAAGACGCAGACAGTCTTACATAACCATAAAAGTACCCAGTTAACATTATCTGAACTCCCAAGTGATTAGGAAAAAAAGTTGCAGGGGATATAACAAGTAAGGTTTCTTTTTATGAAATCTTTTCCATATAAATAATTTATATTTTCACCTATACACTTGAATGTACACTAGCCTTAATTATGTAACTGAGTATTTACATCCAATTAGAATATCTAGTCATTGCCTTTAAACTACATTACTGTATATTTTATCAAATTAAAATAACTAAATCTCAGACCATCAATAAATAGCTTGAACCAATTAAGATCCAACCTTTTGGCCAAATTATGGTAAAAAAAACTTCAGCACTGTAAAATAAATAATAAAACTTAAACCAACCTAAAAATATGCTAGCTGTAGCTATTTTAAACTCATTTTAAATTCTTTAAAGGAAGCCATAATTTCCCTGTCTAAAGGGAGATGACATTATGCTGTACAGATATGAATTTATTAGATAATTGTGTATCCATCTTAGAGAACAAAAAACTGCTGAGTGAATGAACTTACCAAGTCTCTAACATGACCAGATTTGCATTTTGAAGGAATATTCTAACATCTAAAGAAGAACTGGAGCAAGTCAAGACTAAAGGAAAAACCTGTTTTAAAGAGGCGGTGATAAACTCTAGATGAAAATCACTATGAGCCTGAACACCCATGGTGGTGGCAGCAGTTGTAGCAGCAGCAGCAAAAATAACATGATGGACTTAGGAATTTTTAATCAGAGCTAGATTCTATAGTATTTGGTGAATGTGGAGAATTAAAGAGAGAAGGAGGAGTTGAAGCTGACATTAACTTGTGGTTCTGCCAACAGGAGTGAAAAAGAGACCACTGAAGGACAAATAATAGGTCTGGAGAAAAAGTTGATGAATTCAATTTTGTAATACTAAGCTTTAAGTATGTAGATAAAATGGACAGTTATTGAAAAAAACAACCTACCAAGAATGAAATATGAATAACAAAGTTGTCCTAATACAGTCTTTTGTATATAGATTTATATAGCCCTAAATCTATATAAAAATAGAATCTAATTTTACATATATATGTATACATGCACAATTGATTATTAAATCCTTAACAGAAATAATTTCAGAAGATAAATTTCAATTATGAAAAAGTCACTCCTCACCAAAGGAGGGTTTAAAAACATACCTAGAAATTTACAGCAATCTACATTTACCAATGATGTGAGATGATTTGCCTCCAAATCTTTTTCTGTGTGTCCATTTGTTTCTGGCTTTATCAATTCACTTAAAAATTTAAGTTAGATAAGGGAAATACCTAGTACATTGCTAATAAAATAAGTTACTTAAGAAATAATATTATCTTACATTATATAGTGTTTTAAAGTTTCTGAAGTTATGTAATACTTTACATTAATGTAATACTTTATATTACATTACTTATTTACATGAAAGATCATATAAAACATTATGAATAAATATCTAAAATTTAAATCTAATTAACTAAGATGTCATGATTGGAACTTGAGATTATTAAGACGGAAACTCCACAGTAACAGGAATGGTTCTACAGAAAAGAATAAAAGAGAGCAACCTTTACTGAGAGTCAACTATTTCTAACGCAGCACTTTAAGTACTCATTATATAAACTTCCTTGTCTGTTAAGCCTGTGAGATAAATATTTCTATTTAAAAAAATGAGGAACCTAAAGCTCAGAAAGGCTAAATAAATTGCTCACAGTAACACAGCTAGAAAGTGATAAATCAGAATTTTGATTGTTTTGTTTGACTTCAAGTTTGCTCTTTTCATTAAGATAGGAACAAGAATAGAAAGCTGTGAAAGAAAACTCAAGTGTTTGATAGGGGAATAAAGAGGAGGGAGTAGGGACATAGGATTAATTCTATAAGAAAGTATAGAATTTCATAAAGAAAACTTACAAAGAATTTATAATTTAGAGAATAAATCTCCCCCAATCTAAATACTTAATAATATGAAATTTAGACAGAAGAAATTATGTTCATTATCAATAATAATTATCTGTTCATTAAAACAGAATTAAGAATATCTATTAATCAACAACTTAAATATCTTGAATTAAGGTACTGAAAATAATTACTTTTTAAAATTATAACTTCTGACTAATACACATGTAATCCTCCTATTATGAACACACACAATATATTGCTACCAAAGCACTTTTAAACATAAGATAGGGTTGAAAAATAATCAAACCTTCTAGGGGAATAAAAACATGACTTACTGAAATGATGGACCACCTACCTCCCTATTGCTTTTCTATTCTTACTTGAATAGAAGTATTTTTCTATTTCATTCTTACTTGAACTTTTCTATTCTTACTTGAAATATTTCTATTATTTTCTATTCTTGCTTCAATTATTTGTCAGGGTATGGCATCACGTAGTATTGGTGAAAACAGAGTGAAAAAGAAGACCTGTGCCAATATTTATAAATTGATGCTTACTGAAATTACTTATTATCATGAAGAACCTGTGAGGATAAGCAATATGAAAATAAAACCTAACAAGAAATTTAAGCAAATGCCAGCATATTAATATACAAATAAAATATGTAGGCATTAAATAGTCATTAAAAAGACAATATGGTGACACTGAAAGGTCTGTCAATGTTAAATTTAAAAAGCAGAAAATCAAATTGATATATAGCATGATCTCAACTAGGAAGGGAAACATATACAGAATTTAATACAACGTGTTAAGAATGCTTAATTATTATTTTACCTCTGGTGTAATATTTGTGTATGTTGTCATTTAAAATATGTTCTAAATGGAGCCTGTATTACTCTTATAATCAGATAAAATAAATACATAAATAACCTTTAAAAAATATTGGAAGGTTAATTTTTTGTGCACAAAATGTTTTGAAATAGGCTGTTATTTCTTTAAGTCCCATTACAAGGCCTAACAACTATCAGCCTACGATGATACCCTAGTTGTAGTCAAAATTCTGCTTAGTGCCAAAGTGATTTTCACTAGATTAATCTGAAGCCATTAATGAAAATGCTAATGATCAGTATGGTGAATACATCAGAAACGTTGTAAAAACTCTCTTTCCAAAGGCTTAATCCTCAGATATGAGTAGATGAAGCCAATTTAGACACAGTAAAGATCTTAGGGCTATGATGATAATTTCAAATGCATACAACTTGAAACTCATACATTTCAACTTAAAGCATAAGCAAAAACCAGAAAGATATGTGTAGGACACATAGAAGGAAAACTGGAAAATCTAAGGAGAAACTTGAATAAATGCACAGATATGCTATGTTTATGAGTAGAAAGAAAGCATATTTTAAACAGCAAATTACTTCTTATTTAAATTGCAATTTTATCAAAATCTTAATTTTTTGGCTTATATTACTGACAGTTATAATTTAAAATATGATATTACAACCTAGAGGAATACAGGTAAAAATATATAATTTAAAATAATAATATTGATGGCAAAGAGGGCTGGGAAGTAATTGTACAAGAAAATTACAAACATTAAGCCAATATTTTATTTGCAAAATGATGCTGAGATAGTTTAGAAGAGCAGATGAATAGTTTAGAAATACAGTAATAGCACACAGACATATCTATATGTACACACACCCAAACTTAATGTATGATGAAAAAAATATCACCAAGTAATTGTAAAGGAAGTCAATAAATTGCTGAGAAAATTTATGGTTTTACAAATTATTTAAGTTAGAGCTTTATTTCATATCTTTTAGTAAAAAATATTCTATACGGGCAAAATCATTAAAGGTAAAGTAAGAATACAGAGTAGTAAAGGACAATACATTAGTTTACGTATAATATACTTCAAAATAATCATTACAATTTTAAAAAGCTGAAGAAAACAGTTGCAAGGAATTGAAAAAATATCAAATAAAAGCCCTGAAAATCAGTAAGAAAATAACTTTGACTTCCCAATAAAAACATAAAGGTCAGATAGCAGAATTTCATGGAAAAAAGGCAAATTGATGAAACAGGCATAAGGGAGAAAGGGTTCAACAGTAAACAAGAAGTACAAATAAAAATGATAGCGTATTTTCCACATATCACATTGACAAATTTAAAAAAGACATAATTCAATACTGGCGCAAGTAAAATGAAACCACCCAACATTTTCAGGTAGGAATATAATGATGTATATCCTTTTGGAAGGCAATTTGACAATATGTATTAATACCTTTAGCAATATCCTTATATTTTTACCTCAAAATTCCACATCTACCATGAACAGAGAGGTGGTCATGTTTATATACAGCCCAACATTTTAAATAATTAATATCTCAAAAAAAGAGAAAATTAACTGGAGTTCAAAATATACATACTCTATAATCCAACAATTACAAGTCTATATTTATAACATAAACTTTCAGTACACGTGGACAAGAATACATGAACAAATATGTTCATGAAGCATTTTTGTAACAGCAAAAAACTGAAAATGATGTAAATGTCCATGAAAAGGATAATGGAAAAATAATAGAAGGTTTATTGATGGGAAGGAGTACTATCTACCAATTAAAACCAATGAAACGCATTTATAATGAATATGGCTCAAAAATAATGTTTGCTAAAAAAAAGAGAAATAATAATAGCAACGATATATTTCTGAAGCACTTACTATGTATTAGGCATTGTCGTAAGTGCTTCATATGTAATTTGTCATTTAACCTTACAAAAATCCTATAAGAAAAGTAATATTAAAATCCTCATTTTATAGATAACGAAACAGAGGCACAGAGAATATAAATTGTGTAAAGTCACATGGCTAGTGAGTGGTAAAAGCTAAGGTGGCGTATGCAGTGTTTCATTTATGTAAACTATAAACATACATAATATAAAATATGAGCTGAAAGCATATAAAATAAGTTAATAATACTGGTTTTCTCTAATGAGGAAAAGAAAGGAATGGTGACACAGGCCAAAAGGGGCTTCTACTTTACCTACGCCTGACATATTAAGTGCTATATAAGTGTTAGCTATTGTCATTTAAATTACTAAACTTTTACCAACTACATTTTTATCAATAACAACAAAAAAGAATGCCATATGTGGAAACCAAAAGTGCTGCCATTAGTAGCAAGGGAATTGAAGAGGGACAACCTGAAAGAAGGAATAAAGCAGATTATAGAAAATTATTTTAACAAACTAGTAAGATTTCAACATACTGTAAAATGTATAGAACTACTCAAAAGTTATATGACCAATTAACCATTAACTTAATTAATGTCTCTCCAATTACACTATATATCCTGTGACAGGTCCTTGTTTTACACTCCTTTTTTTTTTCCCACAAGACAAAGAGGAGTGTGTTACATAATCTAATAGGAGTAACCACAACTTTATTATGGTAGTAAATAAAGAAAAGTAAGAAAAAGTAAGAGAAAAGAAAAAAATAAAAACAGAAACTCTGATAGTGTACTTTTATATATTATATAGACTGTAATCTGACATCAGAAAAAGGTTTAAACTGATCATGATACAACAGCATAATAAATAGAGCCCCAAGATGTATAGCAGCAAATAATGGCATGAGATACTCCTAACCTTTACTAAAGAACTTAGGAAAAGAATCTTGAAAAAAAGGTAATGTTTAAATGATCTTAAAAACACGCTAAGGCTTTTTTATATAAATTTCAAAAGGCACAGTAGAGAATAGCTGATAGAAGGAGCAAATGCAACATGCAGATTTTCAACTACATTCCTTTCCCTCTAAGAAACTAGTGCATTAATGAAAAGCATTTGAGGATGGCAGTATGCTTACCAGTAAACATTTTAGTAACAGCCTTACTCTGCTTTCGGGCAGAACAGAGAAGCAATAGCCATGGTGGAAAGAACTCATGGTGACCAGCTAAAAGTTCTGCAACAGTCCCAGATAAGCTGGTAGACGTTTGTTCACCTTCAGTAATGTTACACCCTTCATCAACAGAATCAACAAGCAGGTATAGGCTTTGCTGGGGAGGCTTCATTCCCAGTAGAGGGAGTAGAACACATCTGTAAAACACATACACATGAGCATTTTGAATGTTAAGTGGCTATAAGATATATTATTCAACCATTAGAGTATTAATTATAAATTCTTTAAGAATAAAATAAGGTATTAGAAAAAAAATATTATACAAGTTTCAATTCCTTACTTTAAGTACAATACTGGTCCCAAACAGTTTGTATTTCCAATTACAGCATTCTGAACAATAAAGAGTGTGTGTGGGTGCATGTGTGTAATTCAGCATAATTAACAAAGGCATTCAGAACTGAAGAAAACTGTATTTCAAAATTCCCTTTCTGATTCTTTTCAGTCAGTGATAAAAAGTGTGATTTCCTTACGACAAAGCTAAAATGTGTTGCAGAGTGGAAAACAAAACAAACTCAGGGGATCACCTTAATAAAAAGAAAAATATCAAGAGTTCTGTAGAATTTAGAAGTATTTTATCACCATTTTTCTCACAAAATTACTGCAATTTATACAAGGTCGTCTTTCACAAATTTTATTTTAAAAGACTACAAAGATCAACTATATTCTAGATCCCATTTGACGTATTTTCAAATTGCAAAGTAAATAACAAAGTATTATGCTTTACTCCATTAATTAATGCATTTCCTATGCGTGTAACTTATATTGTAGTTGAATATAACGTTTTCATAAATACAACAATGCTCATTCATTTTCAACAAATATTTACTTGATGTGTGCTGTGGGGTCAACAAGGTGCTGAACAGATACAACAGTGAAGAGGAAATAATCCATCCAGTTACGCACACCAGAAACTTACAAATTATGTTTTCTAAAACTGTTTTCTTAGTCTTTCAATGTAATAGCCACCAATATCTAATTTATCACCACGTAAGAATCAATATTTCTTTTAAAAAAAATCTCAAATATCCAGTATCATCATCACTGTAGGCCAAACTACCTCAATTCTTCATCTCTTTTACCTGGGCTACCCTAACAATCTACATGCCTCCAACAGCTCCCCTCTTGTGAGTTTCTACTGCAGCCAGGGTCACTTCAAATGTTATTCCAGCCAGACTAGCCTTCTTTCAATGACTTCATGAGACACGATCACACGTGGGCCTTTTCATTTGCAGTTTCCTCTGCCTGACATGTGCTTCCTGTCTCTCTTCATATAGTTTATCTTCAATTTTGAGAGTAACCTTCTCAAGGTCAAATCCCTATTACATGCTTTCATAATGTCAAATACAGTTCTTTTCCACTCCACTATCAAATTTTCAATTTTATATTTAATTATTTAATGTCTTTTTTTATTTCTCCTTAGCTGTAAGCATCAAGAGAAGAGAGACTAAATTGGTTTTGCTCATCAGTGTAGCCCCACAACCTAGCATAGTGCCCACAGTAGAACCTACAGACTTGACATTGTTGCAAGCTAGAATGGAAAATCAATGAACTGCAATGCAGTGGTCTCAGTGCTATGAGAAAAAGCAGTAAAACTGCTAACAAGATAAGAAGAAATGACTAACTGAAGTGCATTAGGTAGGGAAGGAAGAGAATGTCAGAATAATATTCATATATTAGGTGCTCAAGATGAACTAAGTTTTGAGGAACCAATCACACTGATACAGGAGGGTAAAGGGAAGGTGGGGTAATCCTGGCAAGGAACGTGCTGAGTTTGGGAAAACTTACTCTATTGTATCTTACACATATATTTTGTCCATTATGAGCACAAAGATGGTTGATGAAAAATCAGTAACCTAGTCATATAGTACAATACATATAGAACACAATATACTAGAATAATGTACATAATAAGTACCACTTCAGATATAGCACACAGGAAGCCATCTTAAGTTACTTTTGATAGGGAAAGTGTGGAGGAGAGGTTGGGGAAATTGGGAATTGAGGTTAGTAAGGTAATGAGCCAGGAGTTGTTTAGTCAGGAGAAACAGCTGGAGGACACAGGAAAGAAAATCTAGTTGAGGCAACAGCACATGCAAAGGCTTAAAGAAGAGAAAAACCAGTGAAGTATGGAAGAAAGAATTATGAGAATCATGAAAATGAGTAATGCTGGGTATTATAAATTGTGGGCTTTGCCCTAAGGGTATTAAGGAGCCACTGAAATATTTTAAGCAGAAAATTGGTAAGTTTATATTGGAGTTTAGAAAGACAACTCTGGTGTATGTGAAGGAAAATCTGATGTAGGTAAGTCCAGAAGGAAAGAGTGACATATGAGGCCAATGCTTAGAACTTAGAAAAAAAAATCTCCATCCAGAACTACCACTATCACCAAGGCCATCACTGCCAACTTAAATTCAGTGCTCTATATGCTTTAAGTACTTCACACATCCATTAACTCATCTGATTCTCACATTAATTATTTAAGGTAGGTACTATTATAATACTCATTTCCAGGAGAGGTAATCAAGCCACAAGAGGATCAGTCACTTGTTACTTTAAAAGTGATAAGAAAGGGATTCAAGTCCAAGGTCTGGTTTCAAAACCTATGACCATCCATCCTGGTTTGCCTGGGACATTCCCAGTTTCAAGCACTATCTCAGGACCCAGCCCTGCCTCTTCCCAATCTTCTCCCCTAGTCCTGGGCACATCATAGTGGGGGTCACCCTAGTCTCCACTCTTACCCACCATGGTCCACTGACTAGCCATAACCAACGGTGAGAAAGTAAATTATACATTAGTAGCAGTGGGGATAGCAAAAAGTAGACAGATTTGAAAGAAATTTGGTGAGTAATATTAGTAGGATTTAGTGATTATCTCCTTTCTTTCGCCTATTCCAGGATATCTGTCTTCTTTACCTAGTTTCTTATAGTGGAAATTGAAGTCATTTTTCATACTTTCTTTCTCCTCTAATATAATCCTTTAATGCTGTTAATTTCCCTCTAAGCATTTTCAGTATCATTCACTTAAAAATAATTTCCCTTTGATTTCTTCTTTAAAACATCCATTATTTAGAAGTAAGCTATATAGCTTTCAAATAATTGAGAATGTCCCAGTTATTTTTATCTGTATTATCACAGTTTAATACAATTGTATCAGATAACATGTTTCGTATAACTTCCATAGCTTCAAATTTATTGTGACTTATTTTATGGCCCACAGTATATCTATCCTAGCAAATGCTGTGTATGCACTTAAAAAGAATGTATACACTGTTGTTGCTGGGCAGACTGTTCTGCAATTGACAATTAGGTTCATTTGGTAACAGTATTGTCCAAGTGTCCTATGTACTTATTGAGTTTTGGTTTATCAATTGTTAAAAAGAGAGAGTTAAAATATTTGAATATAAGTGTCTACTTCTTAAAATAGTTAGTTTTGCTTCCTATATTTTGAAGTTCTGTTATAAGGTGTACAAATGTTATGATTGTTATATCCTCTTAAGAAACTGGCCTCTGTATCATTAGGAAATGACTCTCTTTATACCTGGTAATATTCTTTTCTCCAAAATCTACTTTGAAATTAACGTAGGCACACCACCTTTCTTTTAATTAGGGTTAGCATGGTATATACTTTTCTATTCTTTTATATTTAAGCTATTTGCCTCTTTATATGTGAAGTGTAATTGTTATAGGCAACATATAATTAAATCTTGTATTTTTACCCAAATTCTATCATTTAATTAAGATATTTATCATTTACACTTAATGTAGTTGCTGATAGAGTACAGTTTAAATTTATCATGTTTTTGCCCACATTATTTTGTAATGTACATGTATGTCAGTAGGATATATTACTAGGAATAGAATTGTCAGATTAAGAGGCACCTTCATGTATATTTTGATAGATACTGCCAAAGTGATGCTCCCCTTATAAATTATATATACACACACACACACACACATATACACATACGTAATGTGTATACTCATATATGTAATGTGTGTGTACATATTTATCATGCACATATATGTAATGTATATATTTATACACACATAGGCAACAGCTGTGTAACACTAGGTATTTTCCTAGCCCCTCCATAATAGTGATTAATGTTATTTACTTTTTCTACAGCTAGGTGAAAAATGGCATCCTCATTATAGTGAAAAAAACTATATTATATATATTATTATATACTATATATTATAATATATAATGGTTGTACATATTTTGGGGGCACATGTGATATTTTGATACTTACATGCAATTTGTAATGATCAAATCAGGGTAATCGTGGTACCTATTACCTCAAACATTTATATTTTCTGTGTATTAAGAACATTACAATTCTTCTTTTCTAGCTATTTTGAAATGTAATAAATTATTAACTTTCTCTATTGTATTATTGAATATTAGAACATATCTCTTCTATTTATGTACCCCTTTATGTTTTAAATTTATAATTCCTTACCATAAGGGCAATCATATTCACATGTGCCTAGGAATCATATTTCTTTTTCTTTAAATTGTGTTTTCATACACTTTACCCATTTCCTCAAAGACTGCTAATTTTTCTCTTATTGGCACTCTTTAAGTGTTAAGAAATTGAGATAGTGCCACTCCACTCCAGCCTGGGTGACAGAGTGAGATTCCGTCTCAAAAAAAAAGAAAAAAAGAAATTGTTTGTTGTATGTAATACAATTTTTTTCCACCATTTGTCATTTTTCTTTTGACTTTTTGAAAGGTTTTTCTTGGACATGTACAATTTCTTTTTTCTTTTTTTTTTACTTTTATATAGATAACACATCAGTCTTTACTGTTTTCCATTTATAGCTTCTAAGTTTTATGTCACATTTCTGAGGGGATTCCCCAGTTCAGTGATAATAAGAAAAGATTTTTGCTATGTTCCATCTCATTCTGTTGTTTCACCAACTCTTTTCCAAGCACTTACATCTCTGCTTCATGCAACTGTTTAACTCACGCAATCACTCATTGTTTTCATTTAAGGCAATATATTTGGTCACAGATTCCATTTGTTCGATGGAAACATTTTTTTATGGTGTTTCTTGTGCCCTGTTTTTCACATTCCTTCCCCATTTGTTCTTGAGATGTATTTTATGTATCCTGTGATAGCTCTTTTTGAGTACATTCTTTCTGGATCAGCAATTACAAGTTGAGTGTATACAGTGTCCAGGCTGGCAAGAAGTCTCCTTATGCATCAGAGTTATAGGTATAAACAATTTATTTGAGCTTGGACTTCTCCCCAGTCAATTAAGATCAAAAGCTGTAGGGATGTACACAACCCGTAGAGTTTACTACACCCAATACCTTTTACTACACCAAATACTACACTTAATACCTTCCTCCTGCACATACATGGCTCATCTGTGTGACTCCTTCTGCCCTGCCCTCTTCATTCTTTCTATATGCTTATCTGGGTCCAGGAAACTTCTAGCATAAGTCTATAACTTATCTCCCTGGGATCAAATGAGAGCTTTTGTCCTCTTGATATTCATCAGAATATGCACTTATTTCAACGAATAATGGTCTGCCAGCTTTGCATCTCAATTTGATATTCACTCTCACATTATATTGAGGTTTGGGATTATAGGTCTCTCATAGTTTCAAAACACACAGAGCTTTTCATTCACTTTCTTGCCTTGAAGCTATTTCCCAGTACTATTTAAAATGGTCTTCATCATGTTAAAAGCAGATAGGATTCATTCCTAAGTCGTCCTTTTTGTTTTAGCACATTGTCTTCCTTTCTGTTTTAACACCAAGCTTTTTTTTTTTCCATTCAGCACCTATTTCTAACACTGAGATTTTTTCTCTCTGTCAAGAAAGCTCCCTCCCCCAGGCAGTATTTCTTATTTCAGCAGAAGTTTCATTCCTGAAATAAGCCTTCTCTGACCACCAAATCTAAAGCAGCCCTCATCACCATTACTGTTCCTGCAATTGTTTCTTTGTAGCATTTATCACATTCTTAGATTAACTTGTTGGGTTACTTCTGTACTGCTTTTGTTATAAGGCTGAGAGTGAAGCTCCTGCACACCTCCACATCTCCTTGCCCTATTATGTAGGCTCCAGGAGGGCAGGAATTATGCCTATCTTGTGCACTGTTAAGTTTCCCAGCACTCAAAATCACTTGTAAAATGAAAATCCCACCAAAGTATGTATACACAAAACAAAAATTTAGACAGTCTAAAACAGACTTTTCTGTATTTGTGAATAATTACATACATGTATATTATTATTCCAAAAGAGATAATGTAATGACAGTTGGTTATCACAATCATACAAAGATAACACCATCTTTAAAAGCAACGGTATGATACAGGGTTTGACTTTGCATGTGTACCTTAACTAAATGTTTTACATTTCTTACCTTCATTAATATTGAGCCAATATTTATTACATTCTTAATTTTTTGTTAATTCAATTTAAAATCCTTGAGTTAGTTTTTCCCCCATTTTCAATTGCCTTGAAAATGAGGAATGACAAGATCATCCTTCTGTAGCTAGCCTTTTATTGATTTACTCAAATTTTTTTTTAAAATGACAGACAAAATTATATGTATTTACCATGTATAACATGATGTTTTGAAGTAGATATACGTTGAGGAAGGCCTAATTCTAACTAATTAACATATATAGTACTTGACATAGTTACAGTTTTTGGGGTGACACTCTTGATTTCCTGGCAGAAAGGCTGCTGAAATTCTGAAATGAAAGACATCCATTGTTCTTTTCCTTTGATACAATGAATTTACTTACTGCCTTTTTCTTGGGAGATTAATGACCTTTTAAAGCTCCTATAAATAAATTATAAGGAACATACTATTAGATAGATAGATGAACAGATTGAACATGTAAAAAGTGTCTTCAGACTTAAAATTGTTTCTGTGAAACATCAGGTTGCAGCTCACTTTCTTCCTCACTTATTCAGACATAAAGTAATAGGAAGAGTGTCCCTCCTAGCCTTTTAACAAAACAACTCAGACAAGCTGGAAGAAGAAAAATTGTGAATTACAGACAGACTGTGGAGCCCCTGGGGCCACTGATAAACAGCGTTCACACTCTCTTGCTGCCTTTTCTCTACTGACCCCTTAGGGCTTTAAAAAATACAGCAATCACCGTGGCTGGGAAAGGTATGGAATAAAGCCCCACCCCCAGTCTAGGCTCTTCTCCCATATGACCCCTATGGAAAAGCCTTAAGGAGGAGTCGGTGGGGAAGAATAGAATAAGCATTACTTGTCCTTGAGGAACGAGTGAAACCCACTGCAGCTTACAGCAAGGGGATGGGCAGGATCAGAAGACCTCACCCCAGATCAAGAGGTATAACATAATCTTTATCAGAAAAACAGAAAATGTCCCCATTCTCTGCCCTCACTGCTGAGAGAGTTGCAGAAGAGAAGAATTTGAGAGCTGAAGGTAGAGTAGATATTGAAAAAATCCACCCGGAAAATCAGCCCCTGCTCTAAATACAACATATTATTAGAAGATTTGAGGTGAGAGGTACACTGAGGGTACCCACAGCAACAACAAATATCAAATTTCGTGACTCCTGACTAGCTTAACTCACCTCTCCTCCACATTAAAGCCTCCTGCAGAAAACAAAAAGTAGGCCCATTTCCAGGTAAAGACTATTTACAACTATTTTCCAGTTGTTTGACATACGGTATGGGGCTTCAAAAATTAATTATAAAATACTAAAATAACGAAAATACTTCTGAAACAGAAAAACAAAGTTGAAGGACTCACACTACCCAATTTTAAGATTTACTATTAAAGCTAGCGCAATCAAGGCAGTCTGTTAAGTATTTGTTAAAGACAAATACATAAAAATTCTGGAAACAGCAGCATAAATAAAGGAACATGATTTTTCACAAAGTTGAAGAGGTAATTCATTTGAGAAAGGCAGGTTTTTTTCTTTCTTTCTTTTTTTTTTGCTGAACAAACAATGACAAGCTGGATGCCCAAATGCAAAAAAGACGAACTTCACTACATATCTCTCATGCCGTCACACAAAAATTTACTCAACACAGATCATAAACTTAAGTGTAAAACATAAAACTATAAAACTTTTAGGAGAAAATCTTTGTAATATTGAGTTAGGTAAAGAGTTTTTAGACACTTCACCAAAAGCGGGATCCATAAAGGAAAAACAAATTGAAAACTTGACTTTATCAAAATTAGCTACAGCTGTTAGACACTGTTAAGATAATGAACAGAAAAGCTGAAGACTGGCAGAAAATATTTGTAAAGCAAATTTCTGACTAAGGCTCATATTCAGAATACATAAATAACTCTCAAAACACTAAGAAAACAAAAATTTTTAAATGGGCAGAAGATTAAAACAGACAATTTAGAGAGGAAGACAGGGGTGTCAAATAAACACAAAAACATGCTCAGCATCATCAGTCATTAGAGAAGTTAAAATTAAAACCACAGTGTGATACCATTAGACACCTATTAGAATTGTGCAAATAAGTAAAATCCCGGACAACATCAAGTGCTGGCGCAGAGCAATGACAGCCATTTCCAACGGTACAACCACTTTGGAAAAGTCTGGCAGGTTTCCCAAAAAGTTAAAGCTACACCTACTGCATGACCCAGCAATCTCACTTCTAAGTATTTATCAAAATGAACTGAAAATATATGGCCACATGAAAATCTGCACATAAATGACATAAATGTTTACAGCAGCTTTATTTATAATCTCCCAATTAGAAACAGCATACAGGATCTTCTACTGGCGAAGGGATAAACTAACTGTGGCATATTCATACAACAGAGTATCACTCAGTCATAAGAGAAAAAACAAAAAAGAAAAAAAAGACTACGGTTGATTCGCACAACAGCATGGGTGAATCCTAAACGAATTTTCTAAGTTGAAGAACCCAGTTCCAAAAGGATGCACATACTATTGCATTTATATGACACATGGAAAAAGTAAAACTATTATAGAAATAAAATTTACGTCAGTGTTTGCCAGAGGTTGGAGTGGGGGAAGGAGTTTACTAAAAAGTTCAGCAAGTAGGAATTGTTGGGGTGATGGAACTGCTCTGTATCACAACTAGGTGGATCCATGACTCCATGCATCTATCAAAATTATAAAACTGTACTCTACAAACAGTAAATTTTACTTATGAAAACTGAAAATAACGCAAAAGTATTACTTGTTAATGTTTCGCTGAAACACAAAAGACACAGCTTGGTACTACCAGGGAGTCAGGATATTCAGAACTCAGAAGATTATGTCCTTCATATGTGTAATATGGAGTAAGTCATTGTCAATGAGTTGCCCTCTTTCCAGTTGGTACTCTGAGGTTCTTCTGAACAGACCAATGCTCTTAGATCAGATCATTAACACTGAAGTCAGTGAAGCCCATCTAGACCTACCAGGATGCTGAATCAAACTATAGGATTCTGTTTTCCAGGATCTGATCAACAACTGGCGCCTTATCAATTTCTCTAACCTCTTCAGCCCTGCGCTTGGTTCTTTAAACAGATCCTCCCTTTGGCCGTAGAACCTTCATACATGCTGGTCCCTTACCTATTATAATTTCCACTCCTCCTTACTTCAACGTTTTTATTATTCTTTAGAAATCAGCACTCATTCAGAAAGGTCTTTCCTGACATTTCTCACCCGACAACCCAAACTAGGTAAAGTTCTCTACATATACACTCCTACAACATCCATGAAAGCCCTTATAACAAGTGTAATTAATCAAGTAACTAAGAAATTGGCAGTTCAGCATCCACTTTCAAAAACTTTGGGAGAGAAGGAACCACCTACATATTATTCACCACTGCATTTCCAGCAGCTAGCACAGAACTTCACACAAAGTGGATGATTTATAAATATTTATGGAATGAATGAATGAATGGGTTTATTTCATTATTGATATACAGAACAGTGCTTATTCATTCCAGTGTCATGCCTTTAAGATTAAACAAAAACAACAGTCCACTGTTGGCTTGCATTCAGCTCCTAGGTGCTTGTGATGGTTCATTTTGTGTGTCAACTTGACTGGGCCACACGGTGCCAAGACATTGGTCATATATTAATCCAGGTATGTCTGTGAGGGTGTTTCCGCATGAAATTGACATTTGAATGGGTAGATTGAGTAAAGCAGATTGTCCTTCCTAATGTGGGTGCTGGCCTTCATCCAATCAAGGATTGAATACAACAAAAGGCTAACCCTTCCACCTGACTCCATGAGGTGGGACATCAGTCCTTTTCTGCCTTTGGTCCTGAAAAATCAGCTCTTCTTGGGTCTTGAGACTGCTGGCTTTCATAATGGAATTCACACCATTAGCTCTCCTGATTTTCAGGCCTCCGGACTCCACTGAAATGAAACTAGTGGCTCTCCTGGGTTTGCAGCTTGTTGACTACAGGTCTTAGGATTTCTTAGCCCCAAAATTATGAGAGTTAATTCCTTACAATAAATCTCCTTAAATACATATATGGCTCTGTTTCTCTGGAGAATCATAATACAGGGCTTACTGCAAAAATTTCCCTTCATATAGGTTACTTTCTTAAATTTATTCTTACATAATTTGTGTTTTTTAAAATGTGTATTCTGTATCTTACACTTATACCTACAAAACATTTATATCTTCCCATGTATTTTTGCAGTATTAGTCTATTCTTACCATACTCCAAAGTACTAAATAAAAGTCTCCTACAAACAGTGCAATATGGATGAAAAATGTACTTTTATCTGGGAAAAACTGTGTGCCTCTAGTGAAAGGTCCTAAAATTAGGGCAGAAGAGAAAACTAATGCAACAGCAATCCCAAATTACTGATCACTGATTTCTACTTGAAAGCAGTACACAAGTTGAGCATTCCTATTCCAAAAATCTGAAATACAAATCCAAAATGCTCCAAAATCTTAAACTTTTTGAGCACTGACATGATAACACAAGTGGAAAATTCCACACCTGACGTCATGGGACAAGCCGAAGTCAAAATGCAGGCATACCACACACAGTTTATTTGTGTTCCCAAGGGAAAAATAAAAAAAAATTACCTTCAGGCTATATGTATAAAGTGTAGATGACACATAAATGAATTTCATGTTTAGACTTAGGTCCCATCCCCAAGATTTCTCATTATGTATATGATAATATTCCAAAATCAAACAAAACATATATCCAAAATCTGAAACATTCTGACGCCATATATTTTGGATAAGGTATACTCAACTTGTATTAATTAAAGTTGCTTTGCATTCGGAAATGGATAATGAACCAAAACTCTCAAGTACTAAACACTCAGTATATAGACACTGAAATACATGTTTGCAAAGTGACTTAACTGGTAAATATTTTAAAGCAATTTGGCTTTCTGGAGGGAGGTAATGGTTGGGGGGATATAATGCATTTGTCTTTTAAATTAAATATATGTGTAATGTATGTTGATTAATTTTCTTCTTCAGGAAGTCAAGATAAATATAAAAATGGAAAATAAACACAATCATCCTGCTATGTTTAAATTGAGCCCCTCCCAAAATTCACGTTAAAATCCTAACCCCCAATGTGATGGTATAAGAGGCAGGGCCTGTAGGAGGCAATTAAGTCATGAGGGAGAAACTTCATGTATGGTATTAATGTTCTAAAAGAGACCCCAGAGAGCTAGCTCATCCCTTTTATACCATGTGATGGCACAACACTGCAAGAAGGAGCCATCTATGAACAAAGAAACAGGACCTGACCAGACTTCAAATCTGCCCATATCTTCAGCTTGGACTTTCCAGTATCCAGAACCTAAAGAAATAAACACCGTTGCTTATAAGCTGCCTAGACTATTGCATTTTGTTTTAGCAGCCTGTATGGACTAAGACACAAACTGACATTTATGCCTAGAATATGTAGAAGCACGATCTTTATGAATTTACCCATTTATTCCTCACCCAAATCCTGTAAATTAGATACTAGTATCACTTCCATTTCACAGATGAAGAAACAAAGGTTTTGAGGGTAATAGCTTGCTAAGTGAGACAAGTAGTAAATGGCAGAAGAAATAGAATTCTCTTCATTTCAAAGTTCCTCTTCTTAATTATTGTGTTAAATTGCTTCTGCAAACATCAAAGAGTATAAGATAAGAGCGTGGTCCAATATTAAACAAGGAAGTTCTTAAAACCTGGCTAAACCAGGAAAGTGATGCTAATTTTTTAGCAATTAAATTAGCTGAAAATATTTTTGCGGAAGAAATAATATTGTAATGTTTAAGGTCTTCTAACTGAATATGCTACTTTTCAAATTTCACTTTTCTGAGGGTATTAAACATTCCTGTTTGTTTGCTACAAATTCTTTACTAAAAATCACTTATCTCAATACTGAAATTCCAGAAAAATCAATAGATGGTAGGTGTTTGAAATAATTTTGCTGAAATTATTATATAATTAGTATCAAGGGTCTAATTACCTACAGCTCCTGAATTCACTAAATCTGAATCTGTAATTACTTGTGATATATCAGAATGCTTTTTCTGTATATCTGAAGACTGCTCTGATAAGTTTCATTTTATTCAGTTATCCCTTATACTATGCTAAATGCAGAATCATGATTTTTAACCAAAAATATCCTCCAATTTAATGGTTTTCAATTGTAAATATCCATATTTTTTTCTACATTTATTACCAGTTACCTTGATATTTATGGGATTTAAAAAATTATACAACATTAGCAGTTTATCCATTCTGAATTCTGAAGCCTGAAATATCATTACTACCTAGAAGGTAAACTCTAAATGCACGTTTTGATGCTAAATTTAAATAAATAGTAATGAGATTTGTTTTGATGTTAAATTTCATCTAGAAACTAAACTTTCTAAAATAGTTGAGGAGTATATGCTGACACATCTGCCTATCACTTTGTTAACCAAAGGATTAAATTCTTGCAAAAAGCCAGGTATTAAAAATATGTTTTTATATAAGATGAGAAGTAGAAAAAGTAAAGCACTAACAATTCTTACTCAATATATCTTGTTTTATTTTGGAAAAACAAACCTAGACCTTCTTTTCTTAGGAGCAAAATTACCCATCCAATAAAGTAAAGCAAGTGGAACAGGAAAAAAAAAAAAAAAAAATCAGGCAATACAATTAATACTTTCAATCAGGGAACAAATATTATCTATGCATTTACCAGGATAAAAAACTAGTAAGTAAAATTGATAATTAAAATTAGTCCAGGAGTTTGGCCCAAATGTAAAACACAATTTGTCTCTAAATTTTGGACTAAGGCATAGTAATTTCCTGGTTTTACGAACTGTCTCCCCTTTGTTAAAACACAGCAGGAAAATATGGAATTGAAAATAAAAAGAAAAATATAGCCAGTCAAGAATAAGATAAACATTTCAAAGTATCAGAAATGAAAAAGAGGCATAACAAGACAAAATCTCTAGCTTGCCAAGAAAGTATGCAAGGCAACCTAGAGATTTGCTGATGGAAGTAAAGGGAATATAAGTTCTCCCACTTCTAGCAACAGGACTCAGGCTCAGTTTGGAACTAGGAGCTGGAGCTAGGGCATGTCCTATTAATAATGAAAGAAAGATGAAACAAAAAGCACTGCTGACTACCACCCAGGGCTATGGCTTTTAAGAAGCAGCAGGGAGCACACAAAGTTAGTCTCAATGGAGACAGGAACTGAACCTAAAAAGATCATGGGTCAGTGACTGAATTTACAAAATCGTTAGTATCGGCTTGGAGTAAGAACTTCATATCTCAATTTTTAGCCCTCATTCAGGATCATACTGGGGATGGGGAATGGTGGAGGCAATCAATAACAATTAGACAGAGCAGGAAGAGCAAAGAGGTAGAAATGGTAATAGAGAGGAAATCCAAAAGAGAGTGAAAAAAATTACAAAACTTATAATGCCCAGAAAGAGAGCAACAAAATCAATGATCAGAATATGAATTCATATCCAAATTAATTTATAAAACTCCTAAAGATTTAAAAGAAAATGTATTTGTAATAAGTATAAAATTAATTTTTTTAAAAAAATTATTTTACAAAGGTACAAATCCAATAAAATTGGAAAGAGCCAGAGAAATCTTGTTTATAGGAACTTCTACTGCCAGACAAAATGTAGTAGGTGGCAGCAGCCCAAAACTTCCATTGCAAGAACTAGAAAAAAAATGAATAAATTACAAAATTTATATTTTTCAAGATATGAGAGGGCTTGTTGAAGCAAGAAGATAAGATGAATTAGAATTTCAGAAGATAGGAGCTCTTCCAAAGTGAGCAAAAGAATGACCTGCTAATTTATTCTCAGGGGTTATTTGCTAATTTGGGAGGCCTATACTGATTTTAGTTACAGACTAAGAATCAGATTTGGCTCACCCTGAGGGACTCTACAGGAGAACCAAACCAGCAAAGCTTTCAAGAAGTCAGTTAAATTCCTTTTATAGTGCAAACGTATGGTGTCCTGAACACGAGACTGAACTTCTT
Source organism: Macaca nemestrina (assembly GCF_043159975.1). Lineage (NCBI taxonomy): Eukaryota > Metazoa > Chordata > Mammalia > Primates > Cercopithecidae > Macaca > Macaca nemestrina. The sequence goes on along the minus strand of NC_092127.1, from coordinate 64,956,697 downwards.
CAACGCACGTCTACTTAAATTCTGGGCCATGCTTAAAAAGTTGGGCAACTTGGCCAACTGCATCTAAAACCCAATATGAAATCTCTCGTAGTATCTTGGAAACAAAATTCTGCTAAAGGGAAGGTGCTTACTTTAAGCACGTAACTCAGGAGATTTGCAAGAATTTGAAGGTATAAGGGGCAGGAAGCTAAAGAGCTAAACATAATTTCTTATGTTGCGGGGAAGAACTGAATTACCAAGGGTCTTTCAGAGCTGAAAAGGCTCTTCTGACTCTCCAACCAAAAGCTTAAGTGAACCACATAAAAATAATAGAAATAAACCAAGGATCTTAGTAACATTATAAAAAAGTACCAGCTCAGCTTAATGCCTGACTGCATCAGCCCCTCACCCTATCTGTCCAAGGTTTTCTTGTTGTTGTTCCTTTGTTTTAATTAGCCTTTTCTGATAAAAGACATCACCTGGAAATCTACAATCATTTAACACACTATCAGACATAAAATAAAAAGTTATTAAACAGAAAAAAGTCAGGATTATAGATTGATAATCTAGAGAAAAAAGAGATAACAGATGCAGAGGAATAATCCAAATACTTTAGTTAGTATAAACTAAAATAACCATGAATAATATTTCAAGAAAGTTGAGTAGATGGATCAAAATAGATAACTGAAAGAATTATAATTTAAAAATGTAACCTATAAAAATAATGAAATAAAATTCCATTCTAGAACTAAAAAATATATAATATTTGACATTAGGAACCCTGAATGTATTCAACACCACTCTCATTAGAACAGAAGACAGGATTAGAAATTCAAAACAAGTTGATAGAAAATACCCAAACTGAAGCACAGATAAAAGAAAGAGAAAACAGAAAAAATGAAAAAGATGTGTGGAACACAGTTAAAAGGTACAACATATATGCAACTGTGGTCCCCAAAGAAAAAGAATGAATAAACTAGAGACACTATACGATCTGAAGAAGTAATAGATTAAGGCTTTTCCAAACTTATGAAAAGCATCAATCCACAGATTTAAGAAATTCAATAAATATAAAATAGAAAAAACATGAAGAAACCACATTTTGGCATCTCATGCCAGAAATCCAAAGACCGAAACCCTTAAAAGGAGCCAGAGAAAAAAGGCATTATCTCCAAAGGAGAAAAAAATAACACTTTAAGAAACTTTTCAACAGAAACTAAAATTAAAAAGATTTGCAAAACATGAAAAACAATGCCATTCTTTTAAGTTTTTTTTGTCTTGGAGAATATAGTTATCCTTTTATTTAAATGTTATTTATATTAACATGTAATGATTATTAAATATATGAATGTATTTAAATTTTATCAGTTTAAATTTCAAATATAGCAAATACATATTGATAGACATAACTGGCATAAAAGTTATTTGAGGATCTCAATACTTTTCACACCCCACATCCGTCATATCAATCTTGAAACATAAATTAGGGTACACTTTTCACTTGCACTGATACTTCACCAAATCAAATCCAAGCACCACTGTCTCTCCCTTCAATTACTGCACTGGTGCTTACTGGTTTCCTCAGAAGGATAAAATCGCTATTTACTAAAAACGAAAAGACTAAGGGAGCAGTAAGATGTGGGATGGAAGTCAGAAGTCTAATTTTGAACATGTTCAACATTAGAAATCTAAGCAAAGAAGTTGAGTAAGCAATTAGATTTATAGGTCTAGATTCAGAGAAGAGGTCATGGCTGCATAAATAAAATTGGGTCCACTGAGAGACAGTTGATAATTAAGGCCATCAATGAGCTTTATGTAAGAAGCAAATGTAAACAAAGAAAAGCCAAGATTTTTACCCTGATGTATTTCAAAATCAAAGGTTGGTGCTATGGTTGAGTGTTCCTGCCAAAACTCATGTTGGAAGCTAAATTCTCAGTATAGCAATGTTGGGAGGTGGTTGCTTTAAGAGGTGAATAGGTTATTAAGGTAGATTAATACGTTTCTCTTTAGATTCGATCTCCAGGGAATTGATTAGTTCCCAAGAAAGCAGGTAAGTTATAAAGTGAGGTTGCCTCTAGTGTGAGTTCCCTTTGCATGCACCTGCTTCCCCTTCCACTTCTCTGCCATGCTGTCACATAGCACAAGGCCCTCATCAGAAGCCAGGCAGATACCAGCACCATGCTCCTGGATTTTCCAGCAACCAGAGTTATGAGCCAAACAAACCTCTTTTCTTTAAAAATTACCGAGCCTGCCGGGCGCGGTGGCTCACGCCTGTAATCCCAGCACTTTGGGAGGCCGAGGCGGGCGGATCACAAGGTCAGGAGATCGAGACCACGGTGAAACCCCGTCTCTACTAAAAATATAAAAAATTAGCCGGGCGAGGTGGCAGGCGCCTGTAGTCCCAGCTACTCGGGAGGCTGAGGCAGGAGAATGGCGTGAACCCGGGAGGCGGAGCTTGCAGTGAGCCGAGATCGCGCCACTGCACTCCAGCCTGGGCGACAGTGCGAGACTCCGTCTCAAAAAAAAAAAAAAAAAAAAAAAAAAAAAAAAATTACCGAGCCTTAGGTATTCTGTTATAGAAGCACTAAATAGACTAATACGGTTGGTAACATATGAAGAAAAAGTTGCTGGTATAAGAGGAAAGAACCAAGTGAGAAAGTGAAGAAAGTGTTGCTAGAAGTGGGGTGTGGTGGGGGGTGGGTAGCAGGAGATAAGTTATGTAAGATATTTCTGCTGCATTGAGTATTGAGCATTGGATTTAGCAACATGGAGGTCTTGGAATACTTATAGAGTGGAAAATAAAGCTTGATTATACTCTAATGGGATCATGAATGCATGAAAGAAACAATAGTAAATATAGACAGAATTTTTTGAAGCATTTGCTATAAAAGGGAACAGTGAAGTTGAGTAGTAGTTGAACAATGATATAGGTTGGGGGAGTGTTTTAAAAAGGCTACTAGTACGGGATATTTGAATAATGATGGGAAAGGGTAAAGTGCTTAAATATGTCATTGAGTAAGTGAGATGGGATGGGATCTGGTAAATAAGTGAATGGAAAAGGAGCATGGATGGTTTAACCATAGTTAGAGTGTAGATCCATACTCTACAACCATAATTAATGTAAGGCAGACTATGTAGATATAAATGCAGGAGGGTTAGTACAGTAGATGTTCCAGTAAATGTGTAGATGTTCTCTTCTAAATATATATATGTGTGTGTGTATATATGCTATTTACTTTTATTTACTTTATTATATGTATATATATGCTATTTTATTTTATTTACTTTTTATTATATAGGAAGATAAGTTGACAGCTAAGAGTAAGGGTTGGGAGGTGGGCAGGGAAATAGAGGTTGAGAAGACAGAAGTGTGAAATGGTGAAGTTGGCGAGCAAGGGAATGGAAAGTGTTTCTCAGAGTGTGGTATGGGGACCCTAGAAGACTCTGAGAACTTTCCAAGGGGTCTGTGAGGTCAAAATTATTTTCAAAGAAATATTAATATCATATTTGCTTGTTTCACTCTCATTTTCTTCTGAAGGTATGGTGCAGCTTCCAGGGACTATATCATGTAAGGTATTGTAAGAGACTGAATGTCCAAACAGTCCAACTGGGATTTTTGTTAGGATTGTATTGAATCTATAGGTTATTTTGTGGGAATTAGCCTGTTTACAATATTGAATCCTCTAATCCATAAAAATGATATACTCCTCCATTTACTTTTCTTCGGTTTTCTTAATGTTTTCATTTCCAGTGTACAGACTGAACACATCTGTGATTAATCACCAAGCATTTGACTTGTTTTGTGTTATTGTAAAAGAAAATTGTCTGTAAATGTATTAAAGAAGTTTGAAAACTGTTGCTATAGAATAAAAAATGTACAAAACTAGAGTTTGTAACAAGTATGTGTGTATACCTATATATCTCCCCTTATGGTCAAACTACATAGATTTTATAAAAAGTAAATTCATAAGAAAGGTCATCTATGGGGTGTGTGTGAGTAGAGTAGATCTGAATTAGAAAGGATACCCAGGGACTTTAAGTGTGGATTATTTGTTCTTTAAAACAAGACAGAAAACTCAGATTAGAAGCAGATATGACCAAAAAAAAAAAAAAGAAAAAAAAAAAAGAGTAGGTATGTATGTTTGCTTTCCTGTTTACTTTCCCGTATCACTGAAATGCTTTAGGGGATGAAAACAATCTATCATTTCCCCAACAAATTGCTTATAAGGATTTCTTCTCCTCTGGGGCCATTAATTTTTCCCTTTCAATTCCTGTGACTTTCATTGTTTGTGATCTGTGTCCCTCTAAGCAGCAACTGAACCAACATATCAATTGAGATTGAATTCAAGTTTTTTCTCCTTTCCAAATAAATATTAATTTTAAGTGATAGTCTCAGAAAGAATGACAGCTATTCCACAGATGAAACTATGGATTTATGGAAGAGAGGCAAAAGGTGACCTCATACGACTCTCATCAAATAACATAAATCTAATGCTATTCAAAAGATTTTCCACTTGATAAAAATTAATTTCAACATAAATTTCAAAAGATACAAATACAATAACCAAAATAGGGTTTAAAATAAATCCTTTTCATCTATAACTATATAATCTACATGTATAAATTGTTCCACAAAAAACAACCATGGACTACTTAAAAACTGAACATGGCTAAAGCAGTAACAATTATCAGTGTGAACAAAATTATAATGTTTTAAATTAAAATATAAAGTTATTCATTAATTCAAGAAATAATTACTAAGTTCCAACTGTATTATAAGCCCTGGATACAAAGAGGACAAGAAAAGCAAATACTCTGTTGATGCCAATAGATGGGCAGAAAGTCAAAAGAAACAAATGCACAAAAGAGTTCCAGATCATGACAGATACTGAAAATTAAGAACAAAGACAGCTAAATGGGGTGATGTGATTTAAGACAATGACCGGCTAGGGGACTTCTAAAGACTCAGTGATTAAGGAAAGCTCTCTGAGGAGACAATGTTAAAGATGGTACCTAAATGACAATAGGGCAAATAGCCATATAAAAATGTGCTGGCTGGAACATGGCCTATTTCAGAACATAATAAGGGCAATGTCAATGAAGAGCAATGTGCAAGAATAAAGCAGTACAGGTTAAAGTCAAAGGCTAGGCAAGGGTAGACCATGTACATACAGCTTAGGATTTATTCTAAACATACTAAGAAGCCACTGTCAGGTTTTAAGCAGGGAAGTAACAAGATCTGATAACTTTGCTTTGTGAAAAAAAGAGAAACAACAATAATAGCAAGATGAGCAGTTAGGAGTTTAGTGCAGTAATAGACCAGGCAACAGAAAATGGGAGTAGTAGTGTTGGAGATAGAGAGAAGTGGAGGTATTTGTTTTATCTTGGAGACAGAACCAAAGTATTTAGTGGATTGAATGTAGATGATGAATGAAATCGACGAATCAATGGTGACTCCTATATTTACGATAAAAATTAATGACTTCCCATTTTAAATATTTAACTTTTGTATCGTTAGCTATTTTCACAATAGTGGTATATCATAAACACCCCAAAACTCTGTGGCTTAAAGTAACAATCATTTTAGCTTTCTTCTGCATCTCTGCTCTTCGTGATTTACTCTTGGGTTGGAGACAAGTTGCAGGTTGGGTCCCATCTGCTCCAAAGCTCTCTCCTGTTCCTTGGATCAGCAGCCTAGAAAGATCTTGTCCTTCTCACTGTGGTGGCAGAAGCACGAGAAGACAAGCTCAACTTTAAGCTTCTGTTTGGGTCATGTCTGTTAATCCACTGGCCAAAGCAAACCTTAACGGCTGAGCCAGAAGGAAAAGATAGAGAAATACACCTTTTTTTTGTTTGTTTTTTGAGACGGAGTGTTGCTCTTGTTGCCCATGCTGGAGTGCAGTGGTGTGATTTCAGCTCACTGCAACCTCCGCTTCCCGGTTTAAGTGATTCTCCTGCTTCAGCCTCCCGAGTAGGTGGGATGACAGGCATGCACTACCACGCCCAGCTAATTTTGTACTGTTAGTAGAGACGGGGTTTCTCCATGTTGGTCAGGCTGGTCTCGAACTCCCGACCTCAGGCGATCTGCCCACCTTGGCCTCCCAAAGTGCTGGGATTATAGGCGTGAGCCACCGCGCCCCACCAAGAAGTACACTTTTCCTCTAGTGAAAGGACCTGCAATCTCTTATGGCAAAGACCGCTAGTAGATGGAGGTACAAAGAATAGAGACAAAAATAGAGACAAATGAGAGAACTGTAAAAGGCTACTAGTTTCTGGAAAGTTCCAAATTATTCTTCAAGATAACCATGAGGAATATGTAATTCTTCTTAATACTTAGCTCTAGTAAGCAATTACATAAACATTTTCAAATTCTACTTCATCATTAAAGACTACACTTAGCTAAACACGTGTATAGTAGAAAGAAAATGGCATTAGAAATATTTCTGAGATTAGGTTAGCATAATAGACATGGGTTTGAAATTTAAAACAATGAAAATTATATGGTCAAAGACACTACTAAAACAACTAGAGGGTAAAGACAGGCAACCAATTGGAATACACTTCAAAGTGATTTGTTCATTTGTTTGTTTATAGAGATGGGGTCTCACTGTGTTGCCAGGCTGGTCTCGAACTCCTAGGTTCAAGCGATCCTTCCACCTCAGTCTCCCACATGTGTGAGCAACCACACCCAGCCAAAGAGATTTTTAAAAACAAAAAATAAATATTTAGTTACCTTATTTCATAAAAATCAAACTATTTTACTTCACAAAATTGAAAAAGGCAAAATTGCTAAAAACAAAGTAGAGACCTAAAAGCAAACTGCAAAAAAATCAAATTCTCAACATATATCAAACAAAAGCTTCATATCTCTACTGTTCATATAAAGGTTTTACTAAATGCTAAGAAAAATAAGAATGTTCTCACTTGTCCATGCTCCCTAGATGCTTTAATACGTTTCATAGACTTAAAAATAATTCTTGAAAGAATGAAAGAGCATAATGTGCTCTGTTGAGGTTATAGAAATACACGTTAGATGAGGCATAACCAAATCATTAAAAGTTTCCAAAGCTAACCAGAGAAATGTGAATTTGATATGTGGGTTATCACAGGCTCAGAGGAATATCCTAAAGAAAACACTGTTTTAGTATGGCTAATTAGGCAACTGTGAGAAAAATGAATGAAGTAAGTAGATCAACCAGAATGGGTGAATAAAAATTGTAGATTAGGATAAATGAATTCAAGGACTATCCCAAGAAAAAGATTAAATATTTTAGAGTAGAATATTATGACAGAAGACAGTCAAAGAAAACTCCAGAATCCAGCCTAGGACAGTGCTTCTCAAAGCACTCTAATGCACACAGGATTCACTTAGGGATCTCATTAAAAGGCAGATTCTGATTCCCTAGACCTGAGAGTCTGCATTGCTAACAACCTCCCAGGTGATGCTAATACTGATGATCCTAAGATCACATTGTTTAGTAGAAAACTGCCTAGGAAATAAGAATAATTATAGAACTTAGGTAAGGCATCAGTTTTCCCGTATTTCTAGATAATAATCAAGCTTCCTATTATATGCTCTCTTATCCTGTTTCTTCCTTCTTAGCACTTATCAAAGGTGTGTTCATAACATGTATTCTTGTGACTATTTGTTCAATATATTTTACCTCACTTAACTTAGTGTTCTGCTTGGCTCAACACTTTAGCCCTAACGCTTAGCACATATCTAACACACAGTTGACACTGAATACTTGATAAGAAATAAATAAATCATCAATGAATAGAAATGCTTCAAGAGAAGCTAGTTTAAACATAGGTTAGTGAGGGACTACCAAGTGAAAGGATACATATTGATCAGAATGATAAGCAATTTTGATTGCTATCTTATTAGCAATCAAATCTGCATCAACAGCTTTATCTATGCATTGGTAGCCATGTAAGTAAATAAAATAACTGAAGGCATATGTGTAAAGAGAGAAGATCTAAGCTTGTGGGGCGAGAATGCAGAGGAAGGTCCACCAAAGAATGGAGTGAGTGGGAGATTCTGAAAGAAAAAAGTGCAAATAATGAAAACAATACCTAAAACACATCATTTAAAGGACAAAGGCAAATTGAGCAATAAGTTCACAGGCAATCATGCATAAACATCTTTTTGTAAATGTGTAGAGATGAAAGTTAGATTTCAGTAAGCTAGGAAGAAACTGATGGGGAAGAGGAAGGGAAACTGATAGGGAAGAGGAAGCAGCACTTACAGATACAAACTCTAGACAGTATGAGAGCAAATTCTGGAAGTGATAAAAAATATAGCATTTTTTTTGGAGGAATAGAAAACATATTTGTCTTTGAAAATGACTATAGGAGCCAGGCTGGCACATGTAAATACATGAACTGGTCCTGGTATAGAATAATATAGCATGGTGGAGACTGAACCAAATTAGAGCATGCAGAGCTCATAAGACAGCAGTTGACTTAAGTCTGTAAGATTACTGCCTCAAAGGAATGAGAACCCAGTATTGTCCAAATTTCCAGGTTTTTTTTTTTTTTTTTTAAGAAAAAGCAAAAATCTGGATATGTATACGAAATTTGCTGCATTAGGAAAAAAGCAAAACAAAACAAAACAAAATACTCAACTTGTAGAGCACCACTTCACTCTCTCTGGTCTAAAAGGAATCTGAGTTATCAAACAATAAATTAGATTGCAGAACAGAACTAAGAATGTGGCTGACTTCAAAGTTCTAAGTATGCAAACAGGAGCAATATGTTATGCCATTAGAGCAGAAGTGATTAGAGGTTGAGGACTGGTTCAGCAAATGATAAAGAGTACCAGGAACCAAAGGAAGCAGCACTTAGATTGAAATATAAAAGGAACAGACAAGCTAGAGTAAAAAGAAAAGATTTTCAGAAGGAAAAGTGAGAAGATTTGAATAAAAGGAAGTTTGTATCTTGAAGTAGAAAGGATATGGTTAAAAGTTGGAAACAATAGACCATTCAGTGAAACGTGATGATCTTTAGATTAAAAGACAAACATGTAAAGTTTTGATAATGAAATTATATTGATTAACTTATTTTATTTAAAATTTGAATAGTAATGGCACTTTAGAAGGATCTTTTAATTTGACAATACTTAAGAATAGATAATGACAGTTATCTTAAATAGCACTAGTTATACAAGATTGATTATGAATGTAATATATTTTGCCTTAAAAACATACAAGTGAGGGTAAGAAGGAGGCACACATTCCAGCCCCCTTCTGTTCTTGGCCCCTTTGTTGAGTGTGCCAAAAATACTTGGAGCCAGTTGAGACAGGAGATAGATATCTGGCCACTTAAAACTATCTGGACTAACGCCATATTAATATATGCTAAAGAACAGACAGTAGGTTAATATATTAATAATCACTATACCAGTCTGGTCTGCATTTAAAACTGACCTAAATCATGTAGCATTTCAATTTCCTTTCTTATTTAAGAGCTTCAGCCTTCTTTCAATTAGGTTCACACATATTCTAGATAAGCAAGTAGCATTATGCACTCATTCAAAAGACAGTCATTTAACAATTATTATATGCAAAGTGCTATATACAAAGCACCTTGGAAAATATAAAAAATTCATCAGTCATGAATAATGTCATGAAGAAGTATATGCCTAATAGGGAAGATAACAAAAGATATATGCATAAATAACTACAACACGGCCGGGCGCAGTGGCTCACGCCTGTAATCCCAGCACTCTGGGAGGCCGAGGCAGAAGAATCACGAGGTCAGGAGATCGAGATCCTGGCTAACACGGTGAAATAAATCCCATCTCTACTAAAAACACAAAAAATTGGCCGGGCATGGTGGTGGGCACCTATAGTTCCAGCTACTCGGGAGGCTGAGTCAGGAGAATGGCATGAACCCGAAAGGCGGAGCTTGCAGTGAGCCAAAATCGCACCACTGCACTTCAGCCTGGGCGACAGAGTGAGACTCTGTCTCAAAAACAAAAACAAAAAAACTGCAACACAAGCTACAAACCTAAACAGATATAAGTGAAGATCCATAAATACTCCCAGAGGAGGTAAGATTAGAAAGAATATTCATTCAAAGATTCCCATTTGACACACAAAACAAATGTCAGTATTTGGTCTCCTAGTTTGAATTCTTTTTCTAACAAGGCATACCGCCTTTTACCATTAGCACAAGTTTTCTATTAAACTCTCAAAACAGAGTTACTCATCTTTAATTCTTTATAGAAATTTTACTCCATTTACACTGAACCCATGGTATCCCTGAAGATGTTTAATTTTTCCTGTTAACATTACACAGAACAAAATATTTTTACCCAACACAGTAAAACTGACATCACGTATCTGGTCCTGCAGACTGTTAACAAGAAATAAAAGTGAGGTAATGACATACACTAAGAACAAAAATTTGTATTTCCCTGCACCACATCCTTTCAAATCTCCAAAATGACTTTTCTGTTCAAAGTCCAGAAAGGTGTTTCTGGTTGAACAAAATAGCTATCTTCTAAACCAGTCACAAAACCTAATGCTACTACCCTCCACTCCTCACTAACTTAGATGCTTGAGCTTTTTGTCAAAAATAATTGGAATGTTTTACAATTATAGGGCTACTAGGAGTCCACCTCTAACACTAACTCTAGAAAAGACACCGTCAATGCAAAATATACAAAGTTTTGCACTAAAGGCCTAAAGGGGAGGCAGAATTAAAGAAATCAGCCTTTGGCTCTCAAAATAAGTAGTAAGTAAAAATATAAACATCAACTTAGTTTCAGCAATGAGGAAATAAAATATTGTAAACAAATTAACAATAGTATTGTACTTTAGCCAGATACGAAAAATAAAAATGAAAAAAAGATATCAATGTGTCTTCACATCATTCCCTTTAGCAGATCACCAAATTCTATTAATGTTTAAATGTTCATGTGTTTCACGAACCCTATAACAAGTATTTACTCTGATGGTTATTTCTCTTTATATGAATAAGATAAATATTAATGTTAGAATTTGAGTTCCATGAAGGCAGAATTCTGTTTGTTCTATTGCCTGATTTATCTCCAGCTGAATTCTATCTAACACACAGAAGGTTCTTAATAAATAACGCAGATGAACTATGCTTAAAACACATAACACTCTCATTATTTGTCATACAAATTGATGAATGCCAGAAGAAATTTTGTGACAACTAAATCTAAGAAACTATAGAATATACTATACCATGTGAGAAGGGAAGAAAGCGGCAATGCTTCACTAAGATGAAGTTCCTTTCACTCTTCCTTAATTATCATGAACTAGTGATTAACAAATGACCATTTAGCCATACAATTTCATGTATTATGTATTCTATCTACTATCATTAGGCATAAAAAAAAATTAAAGAAAGCTAGGAAGTAAACTGAAGAAAAGTGGATTTAAAAAGCATCAAGTAAATAACTTCTCTGCAATTTCCCCAGCTTTGTGAATCTGTGAATAACAGATTTTTCATTATCAACTTTCTGTAACTATTAAATAGTTCCACACATGAATACAGATGCTCCTTAACCTATGATGGGATTATGCCCTGATAAACCCATTGTATGTTGAAAATATCTTGAGTCAAAAATGCATGTAATAACTCTCAACCTACCAAACATCATAGCTTAGCCAACCCTACCTTAAGCATGCTCAGAATACTTACATTAGTCTACACTTGAGCAAAATCATCTAACACAGTTTATTTTATAACGAAGCGCTGAATATATCATGTAATTTATTGAATACTATATTGAAAGTAAAAAACAGAACAGTTGTATGGGTACTCTAAGGTTTCTACCAAATACATATTGCTTTCTCACCATCCTAAAGTCAAAGAATCTTAAGTTGAACTATTATAAATTGGGAAAAGTCTGTATATGAAATCATCAATATTAGTAGATATTTAAAGGTTAAAAGTAATAATACAAAAACTGGTTTTGGATTTAGTTTTTGTCAAAAGCGAAAAATAAGTATTTTCCTGTTATTTGCTTACATTTATCAGTTTTAATGCTGACTTTGATGGCTAACAACAAAAGATAATAGATTTGCCTTGAGTTTTATTGGACTAAATTTACACATTAAAGAGTCTACAAGAATATCACACCTCTCAAAGATACATCCCTTTGGCTGACTTTAATAAATCCCTCCCACATTTGAATTCTGTACCATCCTTAACTCTCATTCTAGAATACCACTCCCTCTATCACTATATGGGTAATCTGAAAACCCACACTCAAACCACACTGTGACACAACTCCTGTTCTCCAGCTTTGCCACACATAACCTTCTAAACCCCTCCTCTTCCCATCAAGTCCTCCAAAGAATTTCTAAGATTACTAACACACATACATACATACACACACACACACATATTTAAAATCTCAGCCCTGCCATTTACTAGTCTGTAACCTTGAACAATTTACTTAGCCTCTCTGTACCTCAGTTTCCTCGTGTATAAAATGGGAATAGTAACTACCTCACAGGATTATTATGAGGATTAAATGATCTAATATTTGTAAAGCACTTAGAATAATGACCGATACATACTGTTTACTGTAATTACTATTAAATATTTTCAATAGTACTTCCAAAATTTATAGATTTCACCCCATTAGATTTGAGGATATCATAAAAACAAACATCACTCTTTTTAGAGTGATTCAAATCTCTCCTAGAAACACACTCACGCAGAAGTGAGCACCCCCCCCACCCCCACACACACACACACACAAACCTCCAGTGCACAGTATACCAGAATCTGGAGAACAAACTTTTGCCCACTAAGAATGTTATTGTAGAGAAAAAGCTTATGGCAAAATGGGTAATTCAAGCAGAAGTGAGGCACAAACTAACAATTTGCCTGCTACTTTTACAATGAGCAGAGGCATGATAAGCAAACAAACAAACAAACAAAAACATGTTTTCAAGGAATTATGTTTTCTTGAATAGATTTGAATCTGAAACCACTCTGGAAAGCAACTTGCTCACTTCCTGAACCAATCCATTTACTATGGAAAAAAAGCTTAGCTGAAGTTAGGAAAAAACCACTTTCTTTGTACCACTCACTAAAAGTAATAGTAAGATGATGCCAAATTTTCCCTATTTTATAAAATCACATATTTCAAAATATCACTCAGCTTTTCAATTATTTAATAGGAGAATAAATCCCAAAACTCATCAGCAAATTTTCTTCAGATTCTCAGTGGCCAATAATCTCCTTTAAAGAAACCCTTTCTTATTTAAAGAAATACTACTACTATAAGGGGGGAAAAAAAAAGGTACTAGATGCTATACTGATAACTACTCTAAGTTCAGTTCACCCTCTGAAAAGGTAACCTATTTTCAGACAGCTAAATGTGCTTCTCTACCACAAGAACAAATTTCCCTTACCATTTATAGGCAATATAAATAACATTCTGTTATTAAGCAAAATTCAGATACACTTTTAATCCATATGCTGTGCAATACCAAAACCTAGATTTTACTTTCTTTGATATTCAAAGTAAACAGGTATATTCATAACTTCAGATTAAGGCCAAATGTACAGCACAAGTAAAAGTAACCCACAAAGTTAAAAAAAAAAAAAAAAAAAACTACAACTAAAAATTATTTTAATTTCAGCATAGAAATCTGAACACCATGACAGTTTTATTGTTACCTTTTAAATGCTTCGGCTGGGTTTCTCTCGCACTCCCCAGGTTGTAAAAGGCTTTGGACTGCTGGATCCCTTAGCTTGTCCTCATATCCTTGGAGTAGTCCACTGCGGCAGATCTGGGCTACTAGACCTCTAATAAACCCTCCAACACACAAAGTATCAGAGTCCTGGGCTTTGCAGAAATGAAAGGCCAAAGCTTGGCGATGTAAACCTCTCTGCAAACTTGTAGGTGAACTTGGCCATAAGAGTTCAGTACATAGGGCCGTCTTGCCACTGCCAGGCCCTCCTACCAACAACACACCCCAGGCAGCTCCCTTTCCAGAGACACCACTAGCATTATTCCCAGAATTCATTACAAGTGATGGTGCATTGACAGTACTATTGCAGCAGTTACTTTTTTCCTGGAGGCAATGCTGAAGCTTGTGGAAAACCCACTCCCTACAGTAAAACTGCTTCCCTTGCAGTAAACTGGTTTGAGCCATTTTGCAGACTTTCTCTTCCCAAGGATTAGTCATAATAGGTTTTTTATCTTCGTTTGCTAGAGTCTGGATACATCAACACAGGTCTTTCCATCCATTATGACATAACGTGCATACTAAGTTGACTTGGAATGACAGAGTAACTAGTTACAGTAAAATTCAACAGCCACAGAGTTCATCTGTCAACAGAACGTGCATGACTTTATTTGGTTCCTTATTCTTGATCAGCAGTCTATGCATTAGTTGAACTGAGGGAGAAATGCCTGATTCCACAGCTCAGCATCACTTTTCCTATATCTTAATGAATCACATAACTCCATGGTTACAACTGGAGTTTATGTGATTGTGGATGTTTCAAGAACAGAGATGAGACAATACATCTGGAAAACTAAAGAAAAAAACCCAATCTTTCGATTTGTACAAAATACTTCTCCAGATTCCAAGTGTTAATTCTGCATCTGACAATTAGATTCAGAAAAGAGGTCCATTGCATTAAATGGCATCAGAGAGATTACATTTACACGGTATGAGGTACAGTATGTAAGTAGCTCTGTATTTCTCGTTGAAGGATGATCACTCAGAGTATTAGATCTTGCCAGTTTCAGGCATCTGGACAACTGCCAGGGAACTGTTTCAGATTATAGTTTCTTATGTGGCAGAAATGACAGACCACTGTTAACACTTTCTTAATTCAAAGCATTCATAAAATGCATTTTTCAAGACAGCAGATTCTTAATGAACCTGTTCACAGGTTTCTTGGTTTTAAGATGTCCGGGTAATCAACAATTTCCACAAGTAACTAAAATAAAACAAACAAAAATACCTCAGTGCAAAATATCATATGTTAAAAACGTATTAAGGTCAATAAATGTTGCAGTGTACCAGTTAACGTAATCTCAAAAATCCACTGCTTCACCTTTGGCACTTTCAAAAAGTTGGACAAAAACCCCTGAAATAATCACATTCTCCTTTCTGCATTTTTCTTCCTTGTTGTTATGCTTCCCAAACAGCCACATTTTAATCAAGTTACCCAAGATTTTTGCAACTTCACTATAGCAAGGGAGGGGGGGAGATACTTTATGCACATACAGTAACACCCTTAACTCCAGCCAAAACGCTCATTCACAGTAGACTGGTAGAACAGCGCCAGCTAAGGAAGCTCTGTTAACTTACACAGTCCAGTCAGTCAAGGACTGTCTACTCCTCCAGCCACACTTCTTTGTTGATAGTTTGCAAAAATCTAGGGGAGGATTACCAGGGTTGCAGCTGGATGGGAAACGGCTTTAAAAAAAAAAAAGAAAAGAAAACAAAAAACGATGGAGGATGATTGTTCCTATACGAATGATAAATCAAACACAAGTAAAATGTGAATCCTTCCTTCCTCTAGGCCAAGGATGGAGGTCAGAGATAAAATCTACCACTCTGGCCGGATAAAAGGCTGCTAGGGAGAAATTCCTTCCAAGACAGAAAAAGGATAAAGAGTAGAGTGCTTCGGTGCTAGTGGGTGTCTGCCCACAGGTCCGGCCTCCAGTTTCATCTGACAGACAAAAGGAACTCCGGGATTCCCAGCGCCGGGCACTACCTTGGGTTTGAACCGCCCAGAAGAGCCACAGGGGGGCCACCTCGGAGAAGCCACGAGCGAAGGTGCAGCCTCCACACCGAGGTCTGCCCTTCCAGAGGCTGGGAGCGCCTCTGCACCCCGCCCCGCACCGAGACTGGGGTGTGTCTTTTGAAGGGGGAGGGGGTGACCAAGGTCCTTGCTAATCCCAGACGAGGGGTCGCCTCCCGGTCGGCTTCCGCCTCTGCACTCCCGCCCCATGCCCCGCTCCCGCTCCCGCTCCCACCCGGCCGACGGCGGAGCGAGGGAAGGGGGCAAATCTGGGTCTCGAGGCTGGAGAGGGTGGGTGGTTGGGTCAGGTTCAACCCCGGCCTCAGCCTCCCAGCTTCCAACCCGAGGGAGGGGCCTCGCTTCCACCGCCGCCGCCGCCCCCCGGTTACCTCGGCCCCAGCCGCCGCCGTAGCTGCCGCCGTGGCCGCCGCCGCCGCCGCCGCTGCTGCGGACTCAGACACTTGCTTCGCTGAGAAGTCGCAGCCAGCAGCGCTCCCGGGACTCCAACTGCAGCCGCCTCCTCCGCCGAGCCCGGGGCACGCTCCCAGCTCCGGATCCTCCTCTTGGCTCCCAGCGGCTGCCAGTTCCAGCTTTCCCAGCGGAATCGGTCGTGCTCGTCCCAGCCCCCACCGGCCAACCGCCGCCGCCGCCGCCGTCAGGGCAGTGACTGTCTCAGGCAGCCCCCGGCCTGCCGGCTCCGCCCCGCCCCGCTCCGCGGCCCCGCCCGACCGGCCCAGGCCCCGCCCCAGCCCCCGCCCCCGCCCCGCCGCTCGGCCTTTCTTTGCTCGCCGGCTCCGCCCCCGCGCCCTTCCCCTCCCCCCACGGCGCCCTCCCGCTGCAGCCAGTGCCTGGGCTTGTGCGGCCGCCAGGGACCCGCTGCCTGCGCGGCGGGGAGACCTCTCGGGGCGGCGGGGAGACCTCTCGGGGCGGCGTGGGGGCCCCGCCTTTCTCAGGGGAGGCGGAGAACGGGGCGGGGGCTGCGTTCTCACGTCCCCGAGCTCACGCGAGTCGTTGCCCCCACCCTCCCCGTCACCACTGGGCCCTGATCCTTCCTTTGTCTTCCAGGCCGGAGGGACTCGCCGGCGGTTGGGGCCGTATCTGCTCCTGGGAGGGGCAGTTGGGTAGGGGTAGATTGCCTCTTCCCTCTCTCTGCTCAACCCTCTTGCCTCTCCCTGCTCAACCCTCTGGTCTATTCCTTAACCCCCTTGCTTCCAAAGCCACTTCAGGCCCCGTTCTACCCCTCAGTCGTCCGGTCTCCTTTCAGTCCATTAAATTCCAGGGATGCTTTTACTTTGGCTGGGACGAAGGGAAGGAAGGAAAGGACTGGGAAGAATGTTGCAAAAATAGAAATAGTGGGGATTTAGGGTGGCGTTCCTAACAGCCTCATGAAAAGGACGTGGCCTCCATTAGAGGGAGGTTGACAGCAGGCTTGACTGGGTCTCAGGCCCCTGCTCCTCAGGGCCACCTGATCACCCGTAGCGTCCACTAAAGGGGGAAAGGTCCACGGTTCTGTGGCGTCAGGAAATGCCCTAGAGGGCCTGCTCACAGGGGCCTGTTGTACTAAGCATGTCAGTTGTTTGCACTCACTGGACCTGAGTTGCTTAGATTCCAAATTTCTGCCAGGAAAATAAGTATACCGTCAACTGATGGAATAGGAAATGTAGCATCTTTCTATTCTAATTTTTTATGCTAAAATCCAGAGTGCTCTATCTCCCATTCCTCATTAACTTGAATGTGTTTATTTGCCAAAATATTAAGCCAGTCTCCCATCTGGTTTTAGAAATTTCATAGTATAGCTATCACATTTAGAAAAATGGGTAAACAAATAGATCGTATTTGTGCTTACTCTTTCATATTGTTTATTCGTGCCAATTGAGGTTTACTGATCTTAATATTTAATTTTAATACATGTACCCTGAATTTGGGGCTTCTTTCGTAAACCACAAGCAGAAGAGGCAGAGTATAAATTCTCCAGAATTAGGGGGATGAAAATTGATTTTTAAAAAGCTACAATTTTAACTTATTTTTACTTAAGCGGTTTTAATTCCCACTTAGCTTGTTTGCCACGCAGCTTTATTGTCATTGAATAGGTTGACTCCTTCAGTTTCATGGTTGTAAAATTTTATATTTAGAGGAAAATTTAAATGAGAAATATGTACATCATGTTATCGTTTCTATTAAGCCGTTTGCTAACGTGATATTTAAAATAATTTCTGCCCAGTAGAGAAGTTACCGAAACTTTTTGTTTAGTGGGCCTCATTTATGATAACTAAGCACTGTCATGGAATGCTGTTTTAAATAACATCAGCTGTAACTAAGCTGTAATTAGTCTTCAGACCTATTTAGTTAGAATTTTATGTTTTTTGCTTTAAAATTTCACATTTTATTATTGCTTTTTGCTTTCTTTAATAGAAAACCCTTAACAGTGACATACACACACACACATATATAATTTTATGAAGCTTTTATTTATTTATTTATTTATTTATTTTTGGAGACGGAGTCTCGCTCTGTCGCCCAGGCTGGAGTGCAGTGGCCGGATCTCGGCTCACGGCAAGCTCCGCCTCCCGGGTTTACGCCATTCTCCTGCCTCAGGCTACCGAGTAGCTGGGACTAAAGGCGCCCGCCACCTCGCCCGGCTAGTTTTTTGTATTTTTTTTAGTAGAGAAGGGGTTTCACCATGTTAGCCAGGATGGTCTCGATCTCCTGACCTCGTGATCCGCCCGTCTCGGCCTCTCAAAGTGCTGGGATTACAGGCTTGAGCCACCGCGCCCGGCCGAAACTTCTTTTTATCAATTGCCTAAATGTTAAACGTGTCATAAGCAGAATACTTACTCTTGGTACATATTTACGTACTTTAATCAGTTTCTTAGTTGTATTTTCTCCAATACCATATACTCACATTTTTCCAAAGAATGCAATTTTTTTTCAATGTGGCCTTTCTTATTTTTAATTTGTTCATAAAATTTCCTGAAATCACAGTTTCACATGAATTTGAAATTACTGACAGCTTTAACGAATGCTTCTCTGAAGACTATAATGTTTTAAATGGAAAATTAAGTGGTGAGATACGTATTAAGCTCAAAACACACTGCTAAATAAAATCTATTCTCATTCTTTCTATACTGAAATGTACAAATTTTTCAGTCCAAATCTTTTCCTAGCTGTTGTCTTTTTTTAAAGCTCACTTAGTTATATTGTGCAACAAGTATTTTTACAAAACAAAGCTCATCATATAAGTCTTGAAAATGTATATTTATTTTGATGGTTTCAATCAAGTTTAAATACTACAAAATTATGTCATCTGAATTTTAATCCATTTAGATACAAAATATAGTTTCATCCAGTTAGAAGCAACAGCTCCATCCAAAGATTCCACAAGTTGAGATTTTCCAAATCACAAATATAAATTTCAAAAATTAAATCTTTTATAATGTCTGTGTTCTCATCATACAGTACATTCAGTTCCTTGTTTGGTAGAGTTAAATTTCAGTTTCTTTATATTTGCAAGCTCTGTAATAATTATAACAATACCTAAAAGCTGCAAAAGTTGAATACTGTGATCTTAGAGTTCCAATGATTTTACATGAAAGGCTATGAAAATTTAGAGGACTCATTTTAGTCCTCTAAATTAACTTGTGTAAGTCACTCAGGTTTATTTACAAAGTGATGTTTTATCCTTGGCAGTCTTTCAAGTTGTGCCACATATTAAAATTTAAAATTTAAAGAACTCTGTGCATTGTATAAAAAGCGTTCAGCCTACTTGCTATACACTCTACTACAGGATAAGTCAGTCTCCACTTCACATATTTCGGATATACCTCACATGTAATTTTCTCCATTTACTACTGATTCTCAAAAGTGGCATTCTGGTGGCTTCTTGCATGTGGAAGGCAGCTGCAGCAAGCCCGGGCACACTGAACTGCTATACCACGTGTCTGGCAGGATCAGCAGCCTTAAGAGTTTCTCTGATTACTACCAAGCCCAGGATTTGGTATATATTATATGAATGTGTATGTGTATGTGTGTGTGTGTATATGTATATGTTTATGTATCAACCACCCATATCAAGCTATTTTTATTTTTTCAGCTAGCACACTGCACACTGTCCTTCAACGGATAGTTACTTTGAATCTGGAAAAGAGTTATTACTGGCAGCCTTTCAGATTTCCCCACAAATTTAAAGAACTCTGTTTATTTCATCTTATATACTATTTAACGAGACCATGGCAGAAGCTGAAAATAAAACAAGGAAGGTCCATCAAACCATACCAGATTATTGTAATGCTGCTATTAATAACAGTGTTATGTTTACTTAAATTCACATTTTGTTAGTTATGTTCATTGGACTTGATGGAGACCTAGACTAATAGAAAAACTTTGATTGACATGGGAGGCATAATGATAGGAACGTCCAACTGTGGCTACCCTCTTAAATACTCTTTTAAAAGAATGCTTATTTAAGCCTTACATTTTAAAAGTAATTGTTGCCAGCTGTGTTCATTCCTGTCCTTGAAAACAAGCCTGAAAATAGATGTTGCTCATAAAACGTGTAAGATATAGGTCTTTCTTTCAAAGAATTAAACAAATCCCCAAATAAGATTTATTTTGTAGAATTACCAGTGAAGAGAAATAAAGACTCATTGGCTGTGGTTACTAGGTGACTAGTTACAACGATTCACCTTTACCCTTCACTTTTTTCCATGTGCCTCGATAAAGCAAAAACTCTTAGTAGACCCCAAAATTACACCAACAGTACACATGACAGCATGGATCTGAAATTCATATTCTCATTCACCCCAAATATGCAGCAAGAAATTTAAAGAAGCAAATTAGGATTCTCTAACATGCTCCTCTATTGGATTCCCAGAACTGCTTTTTCCTACCTTTTCTTCTATGGGTCCATATGTAGTTTAAATGACCTCCTCATGCCAACCACAAAGTCACCTTTTCATCAAATCTCACCCTTTCATCAAATCTCGGATCCCAATAAATACCCTCCATGAAGTATTCTTTGAACTATATTTTAAATATCCAAGAACAGCTGAAAGTGGCTTAGTAATAAGTTATATCCCTGAGGCCTCTGTCAGTCATATGGTCACATGCAATAATAGCAATAATTACATGTAATTACATTAATTAGAAAATAATTCAATGTCATATGTGAAGGTAAACTTTCAATTATGTCCACTGTGCGTCCTTTGACTAGATTTTGGTGAATCATTAGATAAATTGATCACTTGCTTTGCTGCAAAGAATTTATTCATTTGACAGATTCCCAAGTAAAAGAGAGATACTATTTCACTTACTGCCCTGAGACTCTCTGTTTTGTAGAACCACATATTATTTTTTCTTTGTCCAGGTCTCTTATTACTTGATAAACTTGCATGCCTTGGCATTGGTAACCTCGGGAAGGTAGATTGTATTAGTTTGGAAGTTTAATATTATGTACTAGAAAGCATAAAAATAAATTAAACAGTCTGTGGGAGTAACACATCTTATAAGACATTTTTCTAAGGCCACAGAGGCTCTTGTAAATATCACTTCCCATCCTACATACATTTCCAGGGAACTGTAGTGATGATGTGGGCAGAGACAGCATCTACATACATTTCCAGGGAACTGTACTGATGATGTGGGCAGGGACAGCATGTACCACAGCTGATCCAAGAAGCCTAAGTCTTGGTGGTTACTTCTCAGAAAGTTTTGCTTTGTTTTTTTCTAAGTTAGGTGGTAAATGGCCACCAAGAGGTAATTCATAATATCCTGACTAGTCAATCTTACCTAGGTGCCTATATTTGTTATTAGTGCTCTCCAGTCAGCTTAATATATGATCATTCCTTTGGAATGTTAAATTTTTATTTTCATTTAATACTGATTAAACCCCTTCTGTTTTTGAAAATTATTCTGTCAGAAAAATGTAACTGGAATCACAAATCTAGACTAAATTGATTGAGGAACACTGTATGCCCCGTGGTTTTTATTTTGTTTTGAGACAGGCTCTTGCTCTGTCACCCAGGCTGGAGTCTAGTGGGGCAATCTCGATTTACTGCTACCTCCCACCTCAGCCTCCAGAGTAGCTGGGACTACAGGCATGTGCCACCACGCCTGGCTGATCTTCATATTTTTAGTAGAAACTGGGTTTTGCCATGTTGCCCAGGCTGGTCTTGAACTCCTGGACTCAAGGGATCCACCTCCTCGGTCTCCCAAAGTGCTGAGATTATAGGCATGAGCCAGTGCACCAGGCCCCAAGTGTTTTAACTATGAAACACAGGGCCCTGTCAGAGATGATTGCTGTTTTACAAACATACTGAAAATACCAACCTACAGTTATTTTCTATGTAAATGTGTGGATTTCCACACTGTTGAAAAAGGAAGCCATGATTTTATGCCTTTTTTCCAACTCACTGTGGTAGCTAGACTCCAAAGGTACCCCCAGTGAGCCATGCCTCCTGGAATTCATGTCCTTAAGCTGTCACTTCATTTTGTATCTGGTCTTGCATTAACCATTGGAATGTGGCAGAAGTAACAGTGTGCCAGTTCCAAGTCTAATTTTGAAGAAGACTGGTAGCTTCTGCATCCTACTTTGGCATGCTCACTTGTAGGAACCACCATTAAAGAAACTTGGCTACCCTGCTGAAGAGGCCATGCAGAGGGGCCTCACAAGGAAGCCACGAGGAGAGGCCCTGAGATCACATGGAGAGATGGAGAGGCCCAGCCCAGCATCCCAGTGGGCAGGGTGATGGGGGGAACTTTTCTGATGACTCTAGCCCCAGCCAACATCTAGCCAACTTCTGCAAATGATATAGCTCTGGAGAAATGAAACAATATGCCCTTGTTTATACCATCCTGGTTTTATTTGATACATATATTATCCATTTGCAAAATAATTAGAGAAATGAGATAAAGGTTAAATGAATTTTTGAAGTCATATAGACTGAATGAGAATGCATGCTTATTTCCAAATGTCTTTTCTCTCTATTACATACTCCTTATCTCATTAGAAACCTTTCATCAACAAGGAAGCCTCTGATTCTAGCCTATTAGACAGCCACTTGTTACTTCCAAACATGCAAAAGCATCTGGCTCCGGCATAATGCTTCATAATACCAGAGTCAGAAGCTCCCCTCTCAATTCACCTGCAAAGTTTTATATAAAAATGGAATGGTGGCCAGGCGCAGTGGCTCACGTCTGTAATCCCAGCACTTTGAGAGGCCGAGGCGGGCTGATCACAAGGTAAGGAGATCGAGACTATCCTGGCTAACACGGTGAAACCCTGTCTCTACTAAAAATACAAAAAAAATTAGCCGGGCATGGTGGCGGGCGCCTGTTGTCCCAGCTACTCGGGAGGCTGAGGTAGGAGAATGGGGTGAACCCAGAAGGCAGAGCTTGCAGTGAGCGGAGGTCGTGCCACTGCACTCCAGCCTGGGTGACAGAGCGAGACTCCGTCTCAAAAAAAAAAAGAAAAAAAAACAATGGAATTTCCATTGCTGGGGAAGGGAGGAAGGGAGGGGAGGGTAAAGCAATCTAAATCGGAAGCACATTGTCTCAGTAATGCTATGTAAGTTCTGAATGCCTAGAGTTTGTAACTGATTCAAAATTTAAAAAGGAGGAAAATCATTGTTTTTCCAACATTTACCTTAAGGAAAAGCTTTTGTTTAATTTCTTTTTTTTTCATGGAGGATTCTATATTTGCTCATTATTGTCTATATATTTATATTCTATATTTGGATATTATTAAGAAAATTGTACCCAGCTAAAATGTAAATAATTCAGGTGAACAAATGCATTAATATTTTGCTAAAGAGTCCATGTTTAGTGCTACAGTATTTAAACATGGAGATAAACTGGTTTAATAGAACTCAGAGATCATAATCTGATGTGAGAGTCCCACAAAATTTATTGTTACAATCTCAAAAAGCTAATAAGAAAAGTAAATCATTTGCAGCCAAATCAGGTGGATTAAGACCCCAAGGATGTGGGAAGCAAAGAAATCAACCTCACACTTAGAGACATACTCTTTAAAAGAGAGAGGGAATCTTTTTTTCTAAGAGACCTCATGGAAGAAAGAAAAGGGTATATGGTCTGGAGTTGTTTGAGAGAGAGAATACATCTGAGAAACAGCTTGTCTGTAAGGTGGAACCATCATTTGAGCATTAAAGATTTTATGGTTTATGACAGTGTAATCTCGGTCAGAGCCACCACATACAGCTAGCTGCACAGGCTGTGTGCTGCACAACTTCAGGTGACACCATTCAAATGGACTGTGATGTGGTTCACATGGACTAGAGTACATCAAGGTTGTGAATGCAGTTAAAGAGCATGTTTGAGTATTTGTAAAAAAGCCAAATTTCATGAGTTGATACACAAAAGTTTATTTCTCTTCTCTAATAAAAAGCCCATAGCTTATATGGTAGCTGTACGATGCCATCAGGAACTGCCTTTCTTTCTCTTCTACCCTCTTGAGTAACTTTCATCCTCATTTTCACTTCACCCTTTGGTAAGATAACCAACTTCTTCCATGTTGCCTGGGGTTTTCTCTATTTTAAAATGAAAAGTCACATGTCTAGGAAAACTCCGCAGTCCCTGATTTTACCAGGAGGGTTGGTCACCCCACAAGGTCTCAAACTGTCATTCTACCTCCATCTCCTTTTATCCGTTAGAAACAGAAGATGAGGGAAGGAGTAGTGAATAAGTGGTAACTGGCACCTATATCAGGAAAATAAAACTTTTTCAATAATTGTCAGCACATTTGTACTTACGTTTAATTTACCAGAACTACACAAGGTAGGTAGGGAAGTAGATTATATTAGCTAGACACATTGCTGCTCTAAAAAAAAAAAAAAAAAAAAAAAATCAGAATTCTATTAATATTAGAAAGAATTAGATAAATTATATTAGGAAGAAATTAGAAGTGCCTGCATAACTTTGAGGCTTTCTGTAATATTCTCAGCATCTCTGGAACACAGTGCAAACAATGAAGGCAAATTGGGGCTGGGGATTGTCAAAAAAAGAATACCAGAAGGCTAAGGAAACATTACTTAGGGGTATGCATATCATTATTGAAATGATTCATTACGCGCTACATACTGGCAAGAAATCAGATAAAGCCAGGAATAGTGTTACCTATTGAGAAAATGATAGAAAGGATAAGAATTTAGAAGAAAATATCAAGGTTTATTTTAGATCCTGGGGAAAATACCCGTATGAGAAAGTGATTTCTTTCATTTCATTGCAAACAGATTGTTTGCCTTCAACTTAATATTTATCAAGTAGTTCTCTTTTGTTCATTGTAACATACTAAACTTTAAGGAGGAAACTTTATTTAAAATTTTATTAAAATGATATTTCTATTACACTGATAACAAATCAACAAATAAATTAACAATGAAAAGGAAAATCAAATAGAAAAAGAGGTAGTGATTTGATAACTGAAAGATTTTTTAAAATTTATTTCAATGAATATGTGTGTGGAAAGTTTAGCTAAGCATTTTAATGTCCCATGACAGTTTGAATAGATTATGGATCAAAAAGGAAAGCCGTTCATCTGCAAGTCATAAGTGACAACTGAATTGAAAACATCACCTTGTACTTAAATTAGACCACATTTGAATTAGTCTTATATGCATTTATTCTGAGTGGGAATAAATAGTGCGGTAAGAATCCCTGTGAAAGACATAATGTTTATATGTGAATGTTCCAATTTCTCCTAGTTATAGTTAATGGGATTAAAATACAGTTTAATCCAATCCAGCAATATTTAAATAAATATGCTTTAGAGAATTAGTAAAATATAATAGGTCTGGAATTATTCAAATTTTTCTTTGTGTCTATAAATAAATGAGAATGAAGTGACAGACTTGATAGACTAAGATTGTGAACATGCTGATAGTAGGAATTTTCAAATGTCATGGTGAAATATAAAACAACCTTTTGGAAAGAAATAACAAATTTGATTTTAAGGTGTGGACCTCATTTTGATTAAATACTATTAAATATTAATTATTATTATTATTATTTTGAGATGGAGTCTCGCTCTGTCACCCAGACTGGAGTGCAGTCGTGTGATCTTGGCTCACTGCAACTTCCACCTCCTTGGTTCAAGCAATTCTTCCTCCTCAGCCTGCTGAGTAGCTGGGATTACGGGCACACACCATCATGCCTGGCTAATTTTTTCTGTATTTTTAGTAGAGAGGGGGTTTCACTATGTTGGCCAGGCCTCTCTCAAATTCCTAATGTCAGGTGATCTGCCCACCTCAGCCTCCCAAAATGCTGGGATTACAGGCGTGAGCCACCACACCCAGCCTAATATTAATTATTTCTTTCATCATTATTATACTAAGGATACGATACAGGGTAAATAAAAAAAGATGGAGAGTAGATGATATAGATACATCATAATTATTTTTGAGTCAGGACATGGTGAACATAAACAGATTAATTTCTCAGAGAAAGAATCCTCCCTTATGATAACATTTAAAAGTGTAAATTGGAGATTCTATATATTTATATTAAGATGGTTGATATGTTTGGGATATTTATCCCACCCAAATCTCATATAATACCCAGTATTGGAGGTGGGGCCTGTTGGGAGGTCATGGGGGTGAATTCCTCATGACTTGTTTGTGCCTCCTGGCTTGCTTGTGCTATTTTTGCTACAGTGAGTGAGTTCTCATGAGATGTGGTTGTTTAAAAGTATATGGCACCTCCCCCAACCCTCTCTCTTCCTCTTGCTCTTGTCATGTGATCTTCCTGCTCCTGCTTTGCTCCCTGCTATAACAATTCCTTGAGGTCTCTCTAGAAGCTGAGCAGGTGCCAGCCCCATACTTATACAACTTGCATAACCATGAGTCAGTTAAACCTCTTTTCTTTATAAGTTACTCAGTCTCAGGTATTCCTTTAAAGCAACACAAGAATGACCTGACACAATGGTCAAGAAATTCCATTGATGGAGTCAAGCCTGTAAGCTTGTGTACTGATAAAATGATCCTGGAAATTTTGACTTCTTCGAAGGAAAACTAAGTCTATATATCATTTTTGTATAATACAAATGAATTTAAAACATTTTAATTATAACATTATTGTAAAACAATTTTTCGGAGGATGAATATTATCTCCTTTTGACTCATGGAGTGGAAGAAAAGTGTCATTAAAGTGTTGATTAAGAAATGTCTCCTCCTTAACACTTTTGTCAAAAAGACCCAGCAGTAAAAGGGAAAGTTTTTGGAGGAGAATTTGCTTTTTGCCCCAAGTCAGCTTTTTATGGGGTAATCGATTTTTTATATCTATTGCAACATCGTATACTATAACCTAAAGCTTAGCGGCTTGAAACAACACTGATTTATAATTTCTCACATGTCTGTAGGTTGACTGGGTGTTTCTTCTGCTAATCTCACCTGGGCTTTATGCAGGTGCAGCCAGCTGGTATCACTCACATGTTTGGGTCATCAACTAGAATGACTGAAAGAATGGAGTGACTGATTGCACTTTCTACCTGTGGCTTCTTCTCAACACGATGCTTTCGGAGTTCCCTGAGAGTTTAGGAAGGATGCATAAATCCTCTTGAGACCTAGATTCTGGAACCCAGTGTTACTTCTGCTAGAGAAACTCACAAGGACAGCCTAGATTTAAGAGGTGGGGGAATAGATTTCACCTCTTTATGGGATAAAGTACAAAACATTACGATCATACTTGTAAAGTACCACAAATGGAAACCCTTAATAATGTAATAAACAATATAAAATCTTCACCAGAAAAAGCAAAAAACACACATACACAAATTCTATGTTAATTTTAAAGGAATGGTGCCCTTCTATGTTGTAGGACCCCAGATCTTAAAACTTTGATTTAACCAGCTGAAATAACTCAGAAACAGAAAATCAAGCGCAGCATGTTGTCACTTATAAGTGGGAGCTAAATAATGGTTATGCATGAACAGAGAGAAGGAAATAATAGACACTGGAGATTCCAAAAGGGAAAAGCATCAGAGACAGATGAGGTCTGAAAAATTACCTACTAAGTATAATGTTCACTATTCCAGCGATGGGTACACTAGAAGCCCAGTGCCACCACTACACAATATATCCATGTAATAAAAACTGCAGGTGTAACCCCTTGAATCTATAAAAAAATTTTTAAAAAATCCTGCTGGTCGGTGTTCAGAAGGAAATGAGGAATATATTATTGGAAACTGGAGGAAGGGAGATCCTTGCTGTATAGTAGCAGAAAGCTTAGAAAAAAATTGCTAAATGTAGAAAGCAGACCTTGTAAATAATGAACTTGGATATTGGGTTGAGGAGATTTCTAAGCAAAGTGTTGAAGGTGAAGCCTGGGTTCTTTTTTCCGCTTATAGTAAAATGTGAGAAGGCAGATAAACTGAGGAAAGTACTGTTCAATTAAAAGGAACCATACTTGATGATTTGGGAAATTCTCAGCCTATATGGATGGCAAAATATGCAAAAATTAAGAGATTACTTCTGAATGTATGCCACAGAGAGAAACTCAGGATGTGACTGTACAACTTTTTGCTGCAACCTCAGAAAAAACAAAAAGGCAGAGTGTTAAATACAAGAGATTAAAGATATTTATCATAACTCTTCTCAATCAAACCAGAGAGCCTCGAGGAAGCTTGTTGACATCGTCCCTCAGCCATGTCAGCAGAAGCCAAAAATAGAGAAGGAATTATTTCAGAAAAATCTGTGGATTATTTTTGTCTAATGGAATGAACTGTGAAATACACAAAAAGCCCACAAGGTAATTGGGAATAATTCATGAGAAGAACTGACAGCTGAGACTGAAAGGGACAGAGACAATATGAAGAAGAAGGAGACTCTCTTAACCCTGAATTTATCCAGGCAGGAAGCAGGGACTATTAAAACTACTCATCAACAAACACATGCTACCTTTTATGAAAAAGAAAGGATGTCTCAAAGCCAAGATCCAGAGGATACAGTGGAAAGCTACAGAGGATGTTCCCAGGCCTTGAAACCTAATGGAGTTTTCCCAGCTGGATTTAAAACTGCTTCCATTTTCCTCATTTTGGGACCAGAATGTTTTTAACTGTGTTTTCTATTGCCATGTAACACATGATCAAAAATGCAGTGGATGAGCAGAGGTACCTGAGACAGGCTCCAGTGTTCTCTTGTACCCAGTACGGTATGAGTGAAAATCAAGTGTTTGTTATATGCTTTGGAAGATCTCACACATACCTGAGATCTAGTCGTCTAGATTATGGTTTAAGTAGGACTAAGGAAGGAAAAGCAGCAACTTACATGGACTAATAACCAGAGAACCAATGAGAATATGGACATTTTTAGCAGAAACCAGTATGACTATATGATGACAACCATTAATCAGTTCATCCTCTTTCCATTTCCTGCTGTTTCTTAACTATGTTTGAGCACAGAGGAATCCCTTGGAACATAGATCTAATTTCAAGAATCACTGGGAAGATAGACTCTGAGTTGGCCAAGCAAACCGGGCATTGACTGAGGAAACCCAAATTTTTTTCTGAGATTATCCTAAATTGACTGAAATTCTGAGATTAAGTTTCTAATATTCAGCAAAAGGGGAGCCAAAATAGAAATAGTTTGAATTACAGAAAAAGCAAAATCATGTTTCATGTACATTGAGTTGAAGATGAATTTTTTTTACATGTTGAACTTCCAATGTGGGTCTTATAACACTTTATTTACTTTATTTGCTGGCAGTTCCATCTTCTTCACATAGATTGTAAACATTTGAAAGGCAGTAAATTGGTCTTACTTGTTTTGGTATTACCAATGACTGCATGCTACTTGTTCACAAAGGTGCCCAAGTACATGTTGAATAATAAATACTTACCATCTTTGATCATTGTTTCTTTGATACAACATCCTTGTGATTCTTTATGAATAAAAAAGCTATTTCTGAGTAGTCACTGTAATGATTTAAAAATATAAACTTTTTCTCATTTAAAATTAATTTATTTATTCTTTTTTGACTGTATTGGTAATACAAAGAAAAGTAGGAAAAAGTAATTATATGTTTTAATGACACAGAAATTGGATTCTAATCTTCAGTATCCATATATACATATTAAAAGTAAACAGTGAGTCAGGCTCTTTTTATGAGTGCACTATTAGCCTTTGAGAGTTTAGATGTAAACTAACATTAGCTAAATGAAAAATAAAACAGATAATGATAAACATATTTAGATCATTTCATGCAATAAGAATGAGTCAACAGAAAGGTCCAAAGGATCTTGTTCTAATTCCGTTATATATACCTTAATATTTTTATAGAGTATATTTAAAAATTCAAATGCCAAACAGTATAAGATAAGAAAGAGCAATTATATATAGGTGCTTGATTATAAAATTGCCCTAAAACAATTCCTTTGTCATTTATGTAGATTTGGGGGCAAAAGATATTAGTTATAATTGACAGGTATTTAATATGTGTGCTTGCATGTGTGCGCCTACTTGTACCCATATATATCCACATAAATATTAAATCTCTTAAACTTTAAATTGAGAAATATGAATTTATAAAACCTGAAATCAACCAGTATCCAACAACATACCTGTAATTGTCTACCTCAATATTATTAAACTTTGTGAGAGAATACAACATGAATTAAAAACACACTCCCTGACTTGAAGTATGTATACTGGAATTGGAAAACGAAAACAATACTGATAAAATAACTGAAGAATATTTATAGAACATGCCATAAAGTGAAGTCAATCTCTACATTTTAGACTCTGTTCTGTGATTTGCAAGTTAACATCAAGCCAAATATGTTACACCTGTTGCATTCAATTTAACTTTATAAGTTCAACATGATCATAGAAGATATTATACTAACAAGAAACAGCTGGCTATATATTTTTTAAATATTTAAAATACAATAATGAGGAACTATTTTACTTTAACACTAAGTGGTATATTTTCTATTATAAGACCTCCTGCTTAGATGGCTTCTTTTAACTGGACAAAGAGTGGGCAGCTGACTCAAGTCAGAGGATTTATTGATTGATCAGGCAGTCTATAGGGTGAATAGGCCTGAAAAGTTCTGCAAAAACTGGGATGAATTGGATCAATAACATTGTACACTATGGAGTAGATATTAGTATCCACAGAGAAAGTTAGGCAGGTAACAGAAGGAGCTAGAAATGAAAGGATGCAGATACCATAAATTCCAGGATCATGATGACTTATGCTAAAGAAGAAGTTATGAGAACACAGAAATTATCACTAAGCAGGATAGCTAAGGTAATAAAAAAGAAGAAAATTGTAAAATCAGTTTGTAAGAGAAACAAAAAAATAAAGACTCCAAAAAGGAGGCACAGGAATGAAACTAGTGGGACCATGTTCGTTGAAGAATCATGAATTTTTACTTCTGATGTTCCTAGTGCTGCCTTGAATCTAGTTCCAATCCCCACATGTCCTGATTCTACTCTGGATCTTACTCAGCTATTTCTGTATGTCTCATCTCTCTCACTGAGCCTTATGTTAAATCTCTGCTACTTGAGCTTGTTTAAATGACTTTGTTCCTTGAAACCAAAAGAGCCTGATCAAACATTATATTTTAGGTGCTTGGGAAACAAAGAATCTCTGTACCTAAAGAGTTTAGTCACCTGAAATAGGGAAAACATTATAAATAGATGATTCAGAATATATATCATAAAGACTGAATCATTATTCCCACAAAGGATATAATTTTTTTTCTGATTTTCATAATCCTACAAACATATAAATCTAGGCCTAAACTCTTTTTTGACTTTTGTTTCTTGTTTGCAAAAGGTTGTTGTACAACACCACTTGGGTGATCAGTGAAATTCATCCATGGCTTATCTCACTATTTTCAACAAAAATACTTTCTGTCCTCCTAATTTTAGTTAATGTCACTAGGATACATTCAGTAATATTGATTTGACACCATTGTGTCTTTTTTAATTTCATTTCTGTCAATTCTAACAATCTAACAAGACCCATAAATTGGTCTTCCTCTTTCCTCTTTCCTATACCAGCTGGAGTCCCTTAAATGGTCTCTTTGTAAATCAGCTTCAAAATTAATATTAGTAAGAACAGCTCTGATAGGTCATTCATCTCCCCCTTCTCAGAAACTCTCAGTAGATTCTCACTGCTACCAAGCCGAATCCTGATTCTCTGACCTCTTTCAAGATCAAGTTTGGTTTCCAATACTAATACTCATCATTACTCTAAATATAATTTCCACTTTGGTCAAACTGGGTAACCACTAGATGTTTCTATGTGGTTCGCCTTCCCTGCATGTGCCCGTTCTCTTCCCTCTTTTAGCATGTCCTTCCCACATTTTTTTAACCTATCAAAATTCTGTTTCTTCTTTCTATCTTTCAGGTATAATTTAAATCCCATTTAAAAAAAAAAAAGTGTATTTCCTTAAACTTGTCACCAAATAAATTCTTTCTTACCTGAATTCTCATAGCAATTGGTTTGGACATCTCTAATGATAAATACTGATTATTTGTGGAGCTTATTTCCACTCTCATACTCAAACTTTTTAAAAGCAGGGACCATACATATTCATTATTGTATTATCCCCCCCTATCCATTACTCTGCTTTGGCATTGCTATTACTCAGGAACTCTTGTTGAATAAATAAATGTACTATGACTAACACAGGGAACCACAGAACTACTTTTATAAAAAGCAACCTCATTTAATATAGCCACAACATGATATTTTCATTTTAATTCAAATGAACATATCTTTCCATCCCACACAAATCTGTTCCTCCTCCTGGTTCCCTCTTACTGTTTGGCTACATTATCTACTTGGTTGCCCAAGTCAAAAACCTAGGATTCACTACACACATCATTTTTTCTTTTTCTCTTGATAATAAACTATATTTTTTCCTACTAAATATATTTTATATCTCTCCTTACTTCACTTTTTCATCATCACTGTTTAGTTAGGATTTTCATTATCTCTCTTTTCTGGTACTCCTGCTCCAGTTTCCACCATCTTCTACACTATTGCAGAGCAATCTACCTTCCATGCTACTGCAAAAATGATCTTTTGAATACAGAAAAGTATGAACATCATTCTTCTTTGTTAAAATTTTTTTCTCATTGACTGCCTTTAATCTGTGTTAGAGCTAATATCTTGTATATGGCCTTTTGTGATATGTCACCTAACTACCAGTCCAAGTTATCTCTTGATCTTTTTCCCATATGCACTATGTGCGTAATAAATTACTTGTGCACATTATACTTTCATACTTTGGAAAGCATTCTGTGTAGGTACAAGGGTTATTTTCTTTAAACACTTTACCCTCAGAATTTGGTGGAGTGCATTTCACCATCATTTAAAAGGCACATGGTAAATTCTTTTGAAACAATTAATTAATAAATAAATAAATATAAATTATAGGAAAGGGAATTCCTATATTTCTTAAACCTTAAATCATTCTATGTTTTATTGTCAGTAATTATCAATCTTTTAAGGAGTAAAAGAGACATTAAGAATTATCTTTGTTCATTGCAAATGAATGGCCGTAAATAAAACTTAGGACTTGAGGCAGCAATAACATGGACAGAATTTTTATTTTCTTTAGTATTAAAAAGTAAAATGAGTAACCAACACTATAAATGGAATGCTAGATTATGCTTAAATTTACTATTTCACAAAATTTGAAAACACATACAACATTCTGTATTTTAGAAATGTGACAACGTAAAACATGTTTATGGCATTTTTCAATGATGAGGATAATTGAACTGGCTTTTTCAGAAATTATTATTATCACTACTTTGGTCATCCTAATGCCCTTAAAACCTATATTATGTTAAAGAGAAAGGATGAAGAATTGTCTCTGCTTGGGATGATACACAGATTCTTATGTCTTTGGCAAAAAATATATCACAATAATAAGAAATCTTATACTTCAATAAAAAGTGAATATATTTTATACCAAACAGTTGGCATAAAATTGGGCAATATTCTGTCTGTGGCTCTCACCTTATAGATGAGAAACAATAAAGTAATTTTGGAGGATTAAAAAGCTCCATAAATCTTACTATTCTCAAGTTATCAGCTTTATTTCTCTATTATAGGTGAATTGAACTTCATTTTACATTCTATTTCATAGATGTCAGAGTTTTAAATATAATTAATATAAATTAACTTTTAAAGATATGTTAAAGTATTAATTATCCAGAGTTAAGATAGGTTATTTGGTATCCCAGTATTTATCCTACACCAAAATTTTATGTCACGATCACTACAATATAAAATGAACAATAGAATTTTTAATGATAAAAAGTACCTTGGATCTTAATATGTGAAAAGAAAGGCTGCAATATAGTACACTATAAAATATTCACTTTATCCTGAAATGATCATAAAATAATATGATCAATTGATTCAGATGTTTGTTTTGTAGCTTTACAAATCAAATTTCATCATTTATTAACATGGAAATCTAATTATTGGGCTTTTACTGCTAAATATTATTATAGATCCTAAAAGTACATTATTCTATTCAATTCTCATAACTCTCTAAAGTAGATACTATTTTAAGTATTTTACAAAAGAGAAAACTGAGACATGGATTGGTTAAGAGACTTTCCCATAGCCATGCAAGGTGGTAGTAGATTTAAAACCAAACTTTCTGAGTCCAGGCTAGGTGTTTTATTGCTTAGTTATACTAGCCTATATATGATTTTTGTTTATATCAACATTGGAAGGTGCTCAAGAGGGTATGTATATAATAACCTGGTAGTGATTGTGTAGAGAGGAGTATACATTAGCTTGGACGTAGGAATAAATAAAGTTTAAGAGTGATACTATCTTTGTCAGTCCATGAGGCTATCTCTACTTTCATTGTCACCATCTTCTCTCAACTGGACAACTACTCTAACTGCTTACCTGCTCTCCCTTATTTCACCTTGTACTTCTTCCACTCTATTCTCTGCGCCTAGTTAGAGAGATTTTCCCAAATCTGTGTAACTTTTCCATTTAAAAATCTGAAATGGGCAATAATACTTAGAATGCTTTACATTCCCAGCATAGGCTAGCTCCTGTCTGTCATTCCATCCTCCCCTTGCACTACTGTCATTCCTTGAGCAATACTTGCAGGGCTATAGCCATAGGCCATGTAAGTAGCCAAAGAGTAACCCCTGAGGTTCCATTAATGCCATCTACAAAGGAGTTGTTCATGGTACACCATGTTCCCTTCTGTCAAAGGACCTATTCAAAACTTCTTTTCTTTGCATGGATGACTTTCTCCTGCACTCCTGCTCATCCCTCATATCTCAGTTATTTGGTCAAACTTCTCTGAGGTAGAAGTTTAGAACATGTTCCTTTCCTCTAGTATGTAATTATAGAATCAGTAATTTAATTTTATATATATATATATATATATATATATATATATATATATATATATATATATATTTTTAGATGAAGTCTCACTCTGTCACCCAGGCTGGAGTGCAATGGTGATCTTGGCTCACTGCAACCTCAGCCTTCAGGGTTGAAGTGATTCTCCTGCCTCAGCCTCCCCGGTAGCTAGGATTACAGGCATGTACCACCACACCTGGTTAATTTTTTGTATTTTTAGTACAGATGGGGTTTCACCGTGTTAGCCAGGATGGTCTCGATTTCCTGACCTCAGGTGATCCACCCACCTTCGCCTCCCAAAGTTCTGAGTTTACAGGCATGAGCCTCCGCACCCCACCTTAATTAAGTGATTAACGTAATTCTGTGTTGACTCTTGAAAACATGTTGCCATTTGCCATCATTTTATCCACTATACCTAGGAGTACAGCACATAGTAGGTGCTCAATAAATGTCTTGACTAAATGAAGGTATTACATGAGCTTCTGTTCTTTCCTCTATGAATTATAGAGAACATATCAAAGTATCATTTGAAGAAGACTGTAACACAAAATGTAGTAAAAGAGATAAATTGGCTAGAATAACACATATCTTGAATATATACAGTATTTTTAACAATGAAACTAGATTTTCTAAAATGTTTCAAAATTATTTTCATGTAATGCTCACCATCAAGTATAAAAACAATGTTTTCAGAACATTTGGAAAGAGTGACAATAGCATTCAAAACCACTAAACATTACTATGGAAACCTTTGTCTAACAAATTTGATAATCCATGTTGATAAAAATAAGATATTTTTGATAAAAAAGTAATGTTTTTCCCTAAACTACCTTCTCATTTAAGCCCTAACCCAGGGGAAAAATTCAAACAATTAAACTACCTATAAAATACGGACATTGACTAATCACAATTGGTGCTGGCATGTCCATAAAGAAGGCAAACTGAAAATAATTGCTTCAAGTATATGCACATGTGTTCATCGATTATCAGTCCTTCCTGTATTTCATATCTCCTTGGTCAAAATATGACATCTTGAAATAGTTTTTTGGACATCTGTATTCTTTAATTAATACGCTCAGTGAATATGCATTAGGTCGGGTATTGTGCTAGTGTTACAATGGTGAACAAAACCAGGTATAATTTTTGTCTTTCTGGAGTTTGCAGTACTCAGGCACACTGGGTACACTGGCACTTCTATGACTCCTTGAGTAGGCCTGGCATTCTAGAGGCCAGCTCAATATTCTTTCTTTCTGCCCATCCAGAAAAGTTTCTGTTTTAGAGATCAAGGTGCGCTCTCTCTCTCTCTCTCTCTCTCCCCCTGTCTCTCCTCCCCACCTTACCTCTCTCCCCACTCCGCCGTGTGTGCATGCGTGTGTGTCTTGTTGGTTCTCACTTTTGCATGCTCTCTTACACTTGCTACCACTTCTACCCTACTCACTTTCCCAATGGTCTGCTAAACATGTACACCCTAAAACACACATTAGGGTAAGGATAGGGGGCCCCAGTTCAATCTGAGGTCAAGTTATGTTCTCCTCTTAAGGCTTTCCTAAACAATCACAATTTGGTTATCATATTATGCTTGTGTGGATTAATACAATTAGTTTTCATTTGAATATTCTTGTGAATATACTGCATGTGTCAGAACTTGAAGAGGGAACATGATGAAAAACATGCCAAATCTTTAAACATTTTAGGATATATTCCCAGGAGTAGAATTTCTGGGTCAAAGAATTTGCTTCATTTAGAGCCATACTTTTGAATCCATCTCTGTATTCCCATTTCTTCTACTCTGTTATTGCTCCATTTATTTCAATTTGACTTTCTCCCTTACTGAAATGGCTCCCATTAAGATTATCAATGACTTTTTAATTGCAAATTTAACAGTTGCTATTCCAGTCTAAAATGAGGTAAAATGACTCACTCTCAGTGATAGAAATTCAAAGTTTTTATACTATTATTCATGACACTTCAAAATTATGCCCCAAACTATTTTTTGCTTAAAATATTTTTCACTTTTATTAATTTATTACTTCATGCTCCTTCCTTATAAATTAATGAGCTAGTTTTATGCTTCACAGAAAAACTAAAAGCCGTTAGATAGACATCACTCAACTCTCTTTGTACTCTTCCCTACACCACCACTTCCTCTACAAATTCACATACCAGTGTGCCAGGGTTTATCTTCATCCCACTATACAATGGAAGTGGTCTAAAGTCAGTACTTCCACAATCTTTTCTAGAACTTTACTACATTATTTATAAACTTTCAGTCATGTAACTTCAACATTTCTCTCTCCAGCACATTCCAGCCTGTCAGAAATAGGAGGCTAAGATACACTGAAGCTCTTTTAAAGTCCTCCTAGATAATAGTAGGTATGGAGAAGGCATAGGGTGGGGAGACCTTAGGTTTACCAATATACTCAGCACATGTAGGTTGAGCCACTCCTATCATCTGACATTTTTCTTGGGTTCTACTTGAGATTAATTCAAACACCAATCAAATCAAAGTTGAGGGTTCCTGTTGGATATGGTTTGGCTCTGTTTCCCCACCCAAATCTCATCTCGAATTGAGGGCAGTTTGCCCCATGCTGTTCTTGTGATAGTAAATGAGTTCTCATGAGATCTGATGGTTTAAAAGCATGGCAATTTCCCCTTTGTGCTCTCTCTCTCTCTCTCCTGCCACCATGTAAGATGTGCCTTGCTTCCCCTTCACCTTCCACTATAATTGTGAGTTTCCTGAGGCTTTCCAAGCCATGGGGAACCGTGAGTCAACTAAACCTCTTTTATTTATAAATTACTTGGTCCTGGGTATTTATAGCAGTGTAAAAATGGTCTAATATACTGCCATAGAAAAGGTACGATAGTTTAGTTTTTCTGGTGAAATAATTTAGAATTCTAAACTTACAAGGCATGGATGTCAGAACAGTCCCTCTCTACTTATCCGTAAAAGCCTGTCAATTCTTACTTTACTTGTATGTGTGTCAGCTTCTCTCTGCTAAGGAACGAGAAGTTTTAATAATCATCAAGGGTATCTTCAAAATCTGCAGAGTAAGAGATACCAGTAGTGGAACCCATCTATAACTATAATTTTATATGGTGATTCTAACAAGGTCCTTACTGTGGTTTTAAAAACATGTTCAAATAAACTGGTTTTGAAAGAAATCACAATAAAGTACCTATTTTGAAGAACCTATTCATGTGAATGTATATTGTAAAAAGAAATTCATTTATTTCACAAAGACATGACTTATAGAAATTTGTTCTATCATTTTTCATAATTAATATTATTCAGGGAATACTAGTTTTGGCAGGAACAATGAGCCAATGCCTTTGGCTGTCTTTGGTGATATTTAATACTGAATTTCTGATTACTAGTTTTTAAGTTCCAGTGCACAAAGTTTCCATCCTGCTAGACTGTACAGGAGACAGTGATGCATAATAGGTCAGCACTGGATTCCTCAGGGCAGAGACCTCTTGGACATATCACTAGATTAATTGCTCTGAGCCTGTCATCCCAGCACTTTGGCAGGTCAAGGTGGGCGAATCACAAGGTCAGAAGATCGAGACCTTCCTAGCTAACACAGTGAAACCCCATCTCTACTAAAAATACAAAAAATTAGCCAGGCGTGGTGGTGGGTGCCTGTAATCCCAGCTACTAAGGAGGCTGAGGCACGAGAATTCCTTCAACTCAGGAGGTGGAGGTTGCAGTGAGTCAAGATCCTGCCACTGTACTCCAGCCTGGGAGACAGACAGAGACTCCATCTAAAAAAAAAAAAAAAAAAAAGACAAGGCAAGGCAGAAAACTTCCACAGAAGTCAAAGACAATAAAAGGTCACACGTATTTAGCCACAAACTTTTTATTTCTAAAACGTGGTTGTAGCTGAAAGCAAACCAGGCTTTTATAAAATGTTCTTATCCAGAGCCTTCCCCATGAAGAGTAATTTTCATTGTTTTATTTTCTAATCCACTGGTTTTAACGAAATGCATCTGCCACATTAAAGGGAGCTGTAAAATGATAAATACTCACAAAACTGAAAACTCCAGTTGCTTACCAAGCATATTTTGCCATTTTTGCCACATAGTGAACTTGAAAAAGAAAGTACATCTAGGTTATTGCTTTATGTTTTTATAAAGTATTGAGAGGTTCTTTTCTTCCTTTTACACAGTACCAACACAATTTTCTTAATAAAATAGGTAATGGCATTTTTTTTTTTTTTGCATGTACTCTGTGCAAAACTGTCACAACAAAGCTTAGCGCCATAATAGGTCACTGAAAGAGTTGTTACAAGCTGTGTGTCCTGGCTTTGTTCAATCCATTAGAATTACTAGAATTCCGAGGTCAGGAGATCGAGACCATCCTGGGTAACATGGTGAAACCCCGTCTCTACTAAAAAATACAAAAAACTAGTCGGGCGAGGTGGCAGGCGCCTGTAGTCCCAGCTACTCGGGAGGCTGAGGCAGAAGAATGGCGTAAACCTGGGAGGCGGAGCTTGCAGTGAGCTGAGATCCGTCCACTGCACTCCAGCCTGGGCAACAGAGAGAGACTCCGTCTCAAAAAAATAAAAAAAAAAAAAAATAAATAAAAAAAATCAATGTTAACAGTCTAATATAAGGGCTTTCCAGCCGTCTAGGTTGTCGGGGAAGCGAAGGAGGACCAGGAAAGACAGTGCTGAAATTCCTTTGGAGTAGATGGGAACTATCAAAGAATACAATGTGAATTACTATCTATTTTGCCAAGAGAAAGGTTAGTTTACTCCTTTTCTTTGAAGCTTAGTAGTGATTGCTTCAAATGCTGATGTATAGTCATTATTCTTTGTTGTAAATTATCCACAGGTTATTCAATATAGGTTTGCATTTTATTTATTTATTTTTTTAATTTTAAAAGCACTTTAATAAAAATTAAACATACAAAACTGAAATAATACACATCCTAAAAATTATCTTCTTCCATTAATAGGAAGACGCTTTTCTATGCATGTATTTGGCTTAAACTCAACTCAGGATAACTGTGATGTTCACTTACACCAACAAATGCAGACAACTTGATCTAATTAACAAAAATTACAAACAGCTGAATGAACATAATATACGGGGAAATTATGGTCAGATTAATGCACAAGAAATACAAGAATTTTTAATGATGAAATATTCAGTACTCTTGTTCATTAATTTAGCCTTTTTTTTTTTTTACAAAAATAGTATCTACACTGTATACAGGGCTATACATCAGCTTTTTGTTCTCCCATATAAACATTACACATTCAAAACATGGTACCACTGCAGTAAATGAGAAAAGAAAAAACAAAAACAAAAACAGGAAAAAAGCAAACATACAAAAAACAAAAACACCTTAGAAAAGGGAGCTCATCCTAAGGTTTCTTACATAGAACTAAGAGTACATAAAAACAAAACAGATCAATTTTAGAGATGGCCTAATAGGCCTAGGAAACAAGTATTTGAGGAAAAACCTCAAAACAAACTTTGCCATTTACAAATTAGCCTATCTTTTATACTTAACTGAACAACAGCTAAGTTTTAAAGTTGAAAATAAGAAAAATGAAAGGATCTCTTTAGCAGGTTGGTGTTTTTGCCTTGGTGTTCCAGTGAATTGCTAGAGTATGGGTCAAGTTCAAAGCATCTGAAAATTTCAAGTTGCAACTTACAAAAAGTACATACCATAGGTTAAGTAGGCACTTGATATTAGGATGATCAATAATTCATCTAAGTGCTGTATGAAACAGCATTTACAAAAGTTGCTTTATTCAACAAACTTTGAGG
The DNA here is from genome assembly GCF_043159975.1 of Macaca nemestrina. NCBI lineage: Eukaryota > Metazoa > Chordata > Mammalia > Primates > Cercopithecidae > Macaca > Macaca nemestrina. The sequence continues at coordinate 64,915,816 of NC_092127.1, read as the reverse complement.
GAACCGTAGTACTGATAATGAGAAAAGTTAAACAAATAGCAGTTATTAAATGCAATTTCTTCACGTTTCATTCTACTGAAGTCAACCAATGACGACAATGGTATCTTGCTTACTCATCTAACAAATAATTTACCTTTAGAAAAATGTAAGGATAAAAAGGTAAATGTAAAACCCTGCAGAGATGAAATCCAATAGTTTTTCTGATTATTGAGGCATCAAATGCCTGCCATTGTATTTAGAGGTATCTTGATATTGTGTCATAGGTTTATCGGCAATTCCAAATGTTCCTACTCCAACTTTGCCAGTCACACTCTCAGATGATGCAAAAATATTCCTCTTTACCTGGCCTTTTTTGTTTTTGGAATAGGCTCTGTTGTTGAATTGTTGCCATTTCACTTTCTGGTCCTCTCTTTCCTGCTCAAGTTCTTTTATTCTCTGAGCTTTTTTCAAAGCTTTCTTCCTTTTATATTCACGCTGCTGGGCAATCATTTCTTTTTTTGACATGGGTTTGTTGCCACTGTCCTCCTTTGCCTTCCCTCCTTATTCTACAGGCTTGAGGTTCAAGGGTGGAGTCACTTCAGCATTGCCATAACCAGCAAAGGTGATTGCAGCGGTGCCATTTTCTTCATCTATCTCTTCAGTCTCCGCATCATAACACTGTCCATCTTCACTCCAGATTGCCATACACTTGTCTCCTACTTTCCATGAATGAGTAGGTTGAGTAGAAGCAAAACTGTCTGAACTTGCAAGCGTCTCAGAAGGTTGAGTTGACAGAAGGTCTTTGGTTAGTTCTATAACTTCTTATAAATCTTTCTTCAATTTTAGCAAATCTTCATTTTCTCCATTTCCAGATAATGCAGCTTCAACTTGCTGGAGCTGAGCTTTGTAGCTTGCCAGCTGCTTTACTAAATCCTCTGACATCTTGTGTGGGGCTGGGGGCGGTGCGGCGGGAAGGGGTCGGGGCAAATGAACCCAGCGGTAGTGGCGGCGGCAGCAGGAGCAGTAGCAGGAAAATCTCCGCGACAAGAAGACGACTGGTTCTGAAAAGGAAGAAGTCGGTCGGCGGCGAGGGGGAGGGGCGCATTTTATTTATTTTAATATATCAATTCACATCTTAAAATTATTGTGAATACGGTTTCTGGTTTTAATATCTTATTTTTTATAGGAGATATGCCACTGAAGCCTCTTTTTACTTTTATATTTAGCTGTTTTAAACACATAGTAGACAAAAAGTAGAAGAGGCTGAAACTGTGGTTTGTGTTTTCTTGCTTTTTCCCTAGTTCTTACTTCACTGCATGCACTTTTTATGTTTTCTGAGCAGTTTCTTAACATAGAGATACTTTTATGCTGTAGAATAGTGATTATATTAATTGTACCTGATTTTAGAATTTTATTGGAAATATTTTGATTATGTCACTGTTAAAGACCTTTCGTTCTCTAGATTAGAAAGAACGAACTCAAAGTTCTTTGTGCTTCACATCAAGAAAAAAGTTTAAATAGGGTTACTAAATTGGGTTACATAAATGATGCAATATGTTTGGAAAAGGCAAACAAAATCAGTTTTTCATTGATTTCTTCTTCCAATTTCTAGGGTACAGCAATGCAAATTTGATTGAGCAAATATTTTTCTCCCTTCCTTTACTCCATTTTCATTTGCAAATAACATGGAACTTAAAATTATTATTTGAAATCATTCTCATTTTACAATAAATGGAACCATAAATACATTCTAAATAAAACTCCGAATTAGGTGGATTCTATTAAATTTCACAGGATATAACTTTATGGGATTTTTATTTGAACTCACAAGAAGTGTAAGTACCAGATGGATTTAACATGAAGCTGATGAAATTTCTTGAGGCTCCACCCTCATGACCTAATTACCTTACCAAGTCTCCATATCCTAATACAATCATATTGGGGGTTAGAATACCGACATATTAATTTTGAGAGGACACAAACATTAGTCCATTGTATTGAAACATGCTCATTAACTCATTTTCCTTTTGGACAAGACATTTTTTGTGACTCCCTCTCCACTCTTTCCGGTTTTTTTTTTTTAATTAAATTTCTATCATTTTGAACGATAGTGAACAAAGATGCCATAACGTAGTTAATACAATGTGGGAAAGGCTGTCTCTTTTGCACGTTAGATATGGAGCTTAGTAAGTAAAACATTTTATTTAACAAAAACTATTAAGTACTTTACATTCCATAAAAAAATTAATAACTTAGAACAATTATGAAAAGAGGGGACTACTGAACAACTTGAACTAGAATATGGAATAAAATATTTTTTATTTGAAAAAATATGAATTTTAACAAGATAAAGAATCTATTTATTTTGCATTGTTGTCTGGTTACATGAAGAGCTTAAGGAAATAAAAAATCTTGAATTGCTTCTCATAGGATATCATTAGTAAGGTAATTCTGGGTAGTGCATCAAAAAATGGACACAAGCAATTCCAGCACATGAGCTTATCTCCTGTAGAAAGAGCTTCTCTTGAAGCTCTTGGAACACTAGGTAACATCTTCAATATATGTTTTGGCAAACTAATTGATGAAAACAACAACGTATGACTTGGCTGTTATATGCATGAAAAAGAGTTTCAGGATCTTGAGGCTAACCATTGTCAACATAATGAAAAGATTTTGTAAATTCTAATAGTAATACCAAATAGTAATATGGTGCTAGGCACTACTCTAAATACCACACATATATTCACTCATTTAACCCTCATTTGACAGATGCAGAAAAAGGCACCAAAAGTTAATTTTCCCAGACCACACCAGTCCCAAGAGGCAGAGCCAGGAGAGAAATTGAGGCAGCCTCACTCCAGAGTTTATGCTCTCAACACTGTTTCCCTCTTCAAAAAGGATTATCGTAAGTGTGATAACCCATTGGGCTGGGGTTACTCACATACACTGTCTACATATGAGAGGTAATTTTAATCAAATATATCAAATCAATTGTATACTAGCTGAACTCTTCTTCTCCTGCCCCTGTAGTCAATTAACTAGTTTATGAGATTTTACTATAATTTAGTAGTTATTAATAATTATGTCCATTTTTCATAAGTCTATGTAAACTTTAATGTCAGTGGAAAAGGTCTTCTTACTCTTTTGGAATTCACAACTTTTGCACAGTGCTTTGACTTAGTAAATGTTTAACAGAATGCTACTTGAATAGGGAATGAATGATAGAATGCAAAGCATGATGTTAGTGTTTTAGGGGACCCAATAACTGGAACCCCTCTTCCCTACTCAAGGAAGTAATAACAACAAAAACACAAAAGACACAACACTTGGAAGGTAAAATTTCACCTTTGGTATTTCAAGCTAATACTGGAGAATGTAACTTATGTCTGCTAACAGGTATAACATTTGGTAGCACTTAACTTCTTGAATTAATAATCTATCACTGTATATAAATGATCTCGATTTAACAGTTTCAAACAACAATAAACATTCATTATATAACATCAAACAATTTCTCCTGATGAGAAATTCAGGACTTGATTGCTCTAGCTCAGGGTCCCCAGTGAGGTTGTTGTCAAAATGTTGGCCTGGGCTGTAGTCTGAAGCTTGATTGAAGCCAGAAGGTCTGCCTTGCAAATGGCTTAATTATATCACTTACAAGTTGATGTGGGCTATTGGCAATATCCTCAGTCCCTTTCCATAGGACTGTTTGAGTGTCTTCATAACATTGCCAGCTGGCTTCTCCCAGAAGAAGCAAGGCAAAAGTCAATTTCTTTTATGGTTTTGCCCAGAAAGTCACACACTGTCATTTCTTCATTATTCTATTGGTTTTAAAAGTTAGCCAGATTCAGAGTGGTTGGTGTCTACACAAACAAGAGGTAGCCGGAGGAATGAATCATTGGTGGCCTGTTGGATGCTGGCTACCAAGTCCCTTGTCACTGTCAGTGACTAGGGCTGGCCTCCTCCATCAGAAACTGAACCTGCCAGTAGAGAAACATGGTAAAGGAAATGCACAGCTTCCCACTGAGTTCACTACCAGAAAAGAGAATATAATAACGAAGGACTGAGCTATGTGGGCCAAGTTTCTTCCTCCAAACTCAACCATCAGATTATTGGTCTCAATTTCCCTGGAATAGAGAGAGTAAGAATGGCAAGAGATCAAGAGTATTATAATGGAATGAAACATTAAAAGTGGAATATAATAGTTACAGCACTAACACACAATACAAATTTATGACTGGAAATCCGTTGAATTGGGACCTTAATTCATTGAATTCTAGTGAAGATGATAATAATAATTACCCATCTTTATAGAGTTATTTGCAGTTAAAATCTCTTTAATGTTCATTCCTTTATTTAATTCTGACAATGTGTTATTATCCCCATTTTGTAGATGAATAAAAAAGAGGCCCTGAATTTAAGTAAGAGATTTAGTTTCTGTGTGGCAGCACCACAGATAAAATTCAGGTCAGTTTTTGCCATTTTATCTGGATGGCTCAGATTCCTTGAAACAGATGTTTTTGTCAGCATAGGTAAAGTAGGATGGTTGTAATACACATGAAAAAAATACTATTGACTTGATTGGTGGAACTGAATAGAAGGGGAGTATAGAAGCTTAAAATATATTACTTTGAAATTTTAGAACAGAATAGTTGGATCTGTGGGAAAATGGCCACTATAATGTTTTGTTTAGCCAATACTGTACTTACAAAAGGCTGCAAATTTGTCTTCAGCTGCTTCCGAGATTCTTTCACTCTTCTGTGGCTAAACAGTTAAAGAAAATAAAAGAGGACTGGGTGCGGTAGCTCATGCCTGTAATCCCAGCACTTTGGGAGGCCGAGACTGGTGGATCACTAGGTCAGGAGTTCGAGACCAGTCTGGCCAACATAGTGAAACCCCATCTCTACTAAAAAATACAAAAATTAGCTGGGCATGGTGGTGCACACCTGTAATTCCAGGTACTGAGGAGACTGAGGCAGGAGAATCACTTGAACCCGGGAGGTAGAGGTTGTGGTGAGCTGAGATCATGTCACTGCACTCCAGCCTGGGCAACAGAGGATGATTTTGTCTCAAAAAAAAAACAAAAAAAAAAAAAAAAAGAAAGAAAGAAAGAAAAGAAAAAAAGTAAATAGTTTATTTTTTTCTTGAGATATTAATTGGTACAGTTTTTTGTGTTCCTTACTTTGTAAGACTTATTTTTTTTAAATGCATTTTTGTCCTTCAACTAAAGATGAATTTTGTCAGCTATTGTTTTCTTGTCCATACCTCTTACTGTCAGAACATCTCCTGCATACAAAAGATTTAGGGTGGAAATTAATTATAAAATAATCTCCCAAAGGTACTGCTGTGAACTATCAATTAACACTGTTTGGTGCTTTGATATTTTAAAAGGTTTAAATGGGGAAGTTTAATGTGTGTGTAAAGATGTGTGCAGAGTAAAAGTCCTGAAGCTACCAAAAAGAATACTATAAATCACAGATGGATTTCAGAAATTTCTGAGTGAGGATGCAGATCATGACCACATTAATTTGTTTGTTGAAGATTCAACCAGAGTATGGCATGCCAGGTGCTGGATATTTAGTGATGACCAAGGTAGACAGGTCGCTCGTCCCTAGGCATATAATTGAGTTAGGAGGAAGCCATCAAATAAGTAAACAGGTTACTATGCGATGAAAAATTGCAGTAGGTGCCATAAAATAATAGATTTGAGAGAATATAATGAGCCTACTTTAGTTTGAAAGGTCAGAGCAATCCTTATCTAAAGAGAAGAGTTTTAAGGCTGGATCTGAAGAATGAATAAGAACCAGCTGTGAGCACTTCAGACTGAAGTTACAGAGATAATAAAGATTTTCATTCCCTGGAATTGACTCTGTATTGGTGAATGTATGGCTGTATAGAATAACATGTTTCTTATCTGTGTTCCAAAAGCCTTTCCAGTTCTTACCATAACATCACTACATTAATCCTGTTTTAGTGATATTGTTACATTGAGGAATGATGTAGGAGTTTAAGTAAGCACAAACTCAAAAAAGATCTGAAAAAATGCATTGTTTCCAACATATTTTCTAGGTTGAAAATTGGATGACTTCCCACAGAATTTGTATTTGAATTAATTGTTCAAATGTATTAACCTTGCTCAGTGGAGTTATTTTCAAAATGTCTTTAGCTTGATCTTAGACAACAATTTAAATCTTATAAGTCCTCTTATTTTCATTCATACAAGACCTAAAAGCAAATCTCTATGTATATACATCCTTAATTAAAATAAATTCTTATGGTTATTTTGTTATTTAAACAATATGCAAAGCTTTGCATCTGATGCTTTTAATTCAAATATGCTGGTAACAACAAAAATAAATCTTAGCTCACTTTCTTCACAGCGTTTAGATCAGGTTTTAAGTTTTCTGACTTCTGTATAAGCATTTTCAGAAGTTAGCTATTGCCTTCTCTATCTCAGCGTTCGCTAGCCCTAGCATGGTACTTGACAGCTAGTGAGTGTTTCATAAGTGTTTATTGATGCGTCCTTGTTGACTTAAAAAGGTAAAGGATATGTGATTGTCTTTTTAAAATAAAATAAAACATATTGGTGCTAGAAAGGTGACCTTTAAGTTGCTATGCTAAATAATTGAACAGTACATAAGCCTTGGTGCCATGATTGTTAAAGTTTGGGTAAGTTTTCCCTTGGATGAAATTTGAAAAAAAATGTTTTAAATTTATGATACTATGCTTTGTTGGTATGCCGGGGTATTTTTGCTTCAAAGAGATTGGGTAATGGTTTCAGTAAAGAAGACAGGCAGGGAAGTGAGGGGCATGGGAGTTTGCCCACCTGGTCCTGTAGCACTATAATCCATGGAACACATTTGGGAGATTGTTGGAACAGAACTTTTTAACGAGGAAAATGAAGAGAGCCACATATGATCTGGATTTCATGGAGTAGAATCTGTCTTCCTTTTCTTAGAGTAAGCTTCACTTTTTACATACATAATGATAATAGGTCCATATAATTTCAATGGAAACTTTAAAAATCATGTGTATTTTGGAACCGTTACATAAAACAGGTTTAGACCATTAACTGTTTACTTAGACTGCTAAGGTTAGAATCTCAGCTTCGGCATTGACAAGCTATGTGGTCTTGGACTAGTTAGCTACCTTCTGTGGGCCCAATTTCTTAATTTGCAAAGTGGACATAATATTAGTGCCTATATAAAAGGGTTGTTTGCCCTGAGGATCCAAGTACTTTATACACTTAAAATGCTAAGAACTGTACCTTGCACATAGTTAGCTCTATAAAAAGTATTTGTTCAATAAATAATAATGAATATTCATGTTAAAATTCAAGAACGTTACTATAAGTTTTGGATAAGGGAACTGAAGAATCTTCGTCAAATGCTCCAAATCATTGAGTGGAGTTCATGGGAGAATAGCTCAAATTCAAAGCTTCTAATTCCAAGACTGTCAGCCATATGTGTGCCTGCTTCTCTGCAATTAAGCCACAAAGGATTAGAAATTCTCTGTTACACAGGCCTGGAGTGTAAGAAGAATTATATATAGATCTATAAAGATAAAATCAAAGATCTCTGAGAAGAGCCAATGTGTGTATAAAAGAAGGGATAGCCCTAGAATGTGATGAGTTGCTCACTGTGAACCACTGTGAGCCACAAAGAAATGTATATGACCTTTTTTTCCTAATAAGGAACAAAAGGCATTAAGAAAAAGATTTCCAGCTTATAGGAATAAAGATAAAATTCTGTGTATCATTGAAATCAATGTGATGAACAATTTGCTACTTAAAATTCTTTTTTAATGAGCAAGATATAAACCAACAACAAATGGATTAAATTATTTCTTAGAAAATACTTCAAAGAATATTTTTTGAATATATAAATTAATGAAGACTTTAAAAAGGTCAGAACAAAGCAAACAAAGAATTCCTTTGGCAATTCACTGGGCAATCTCGATATATGTGAATTAGCAGGCTGTGCTGACAAGTTCTGTGTCATGATTTTTAACCCCTGCATCATGAAGTTTGGAGAACTAGAGCAAGCATTTAGAACTTACTGAGCAGATGTATTTGCTGAGGCTGAACATGCTGAGAAGCTCATCTGACTGATGTAAAGAATAGTTTACTAGAAGAACTCTGATGCTCATTAGTGATATTGTGAAAGTCTAATGTCACATTACCTATCACAAAGGTATCTTAGAATTAGCAATATACAAAAAGTACCTGGAGCTATTGACCCCTATTCCTACCAAAAGAATGAAGTATGTAACATTTTTATAATACTTTTTAACACTTGAGGCATAAAGACATTGCCTTCTGTTATGTGGAAATGACCATGGAATTATAATTGGAATTGGATCATATCTATTTTACTGTAGTCAATTTCTTGTTTAATTAATTTAGGTAATATTATCTCTCTTTTTCACTTTCAGACTTGCTTGCTTGAAATTTTCATTCTTCAAACATGTTTTCAGCACCTTTGGGTTTTAATGTCCTCTATCATCTTACAGGCTATTACACAATAGATGGACAAATAAGATACATAATTCAGTTTCAGTGTTGAGGAGTTTTTTTCTGTTTCAGTAAAGATGTTTTAGACATTATTAGATTGGAAAAATTAGAAAGCTGAATAATGACAAGTGATGGCAGAGATGTGAGGATATGGGAAGCTTTAGTCACTCTGGAGGACAGTCTGGCACTTTTTGGATAAATAATTATAAAATGGATGATGACTCAGCAGTTCCATGCCTGGGTCCATATACCCAAGAGATACTTACAAATTCATGGTGGGGCATTTAGGAGCATTGTCATTGCAGAATTGCATATGTGTATATGTGTATGAGGTGAGTGTGTATGCGTGTATGTGTATATTTGTGGATGTGTGTGCAAGTGTGTATATGTGAGTGTGAGCATATGGGAGCATGTACGTGTGTGTGTGTGTGACGGCAGGTTCTAGGCAATCCAGACATGTAGTATTGAGAGAGTAAATGCACGCTGTGAATTATGTACAGCAATTAAGTGTAAGAGATTACATGGATTCACAGCAACCTGGATGTATATTATATACATAATATTTTATTAAACTAAGAAATGAAAAATCAAAACCAATACATTTGCCTAAACTTAAAAATACTGACATTTGAGGTATATATTTTATAAAACTACACAAATAAAATTGTACTCACTAAACAGAATGAGTGATTGCTTATAATGGAAGTGGAGATGGGAGTGGGTGAGGAGCTAAAAGGTAATAAATAAAAACCTAAAATCAGAGAAGGGTTTTGTTTGGACCAATGACAGTAATAGGGCATGAACTGAGAAGTGCAGTGTAATTACTTCAACTGTCTGTCCCCAACATCCAAGAAAAAAAGTATTATAACAAAGGGAAAGTCTCCAAGAAATGCTCTAGAAGCACTTGGAGTAAGCACGTGCACAGATGAAAGAGAGAAAGAGAGAAAGACAGAGAGAGGGAAAGAAAGAAAGAAAGAAAGAAAGAAAGAAAGAAAGAAAGAAAGAAAGAAAGAAAGAAAGAAAGAAAGAAAGAAAGAAAGAAAGAAAGAGAAAGAAAGAGAGAGAAAGAAAAGAAGGGAAGGAGGGAGGGAGGGAGAAAGAAGAAAGCAAGCATGAAAGAAAGATAGGAAGAAAGAGAGAAAAGAGAAAAAGAATAAAATAACTGTATTGTAGGAGCATCCCAGAGGAAATGAGATTTGAATGGGTTTTGTGCTGTTGAGTAAGAGTTGGCCAGGCCAGGTGGTAGAGAGGGAAAGTTAACAAGAAAGGGAAATACTCAAGTATATTCTGAACAATAGGAGTTGCAAATTCAATGGCATGAAATCAAGAATATGTGCCTTCTACTTGGAACCAAACATAGTTCAATATGACAAGAGCATATACTTCAAAGTGAAGTTATGGTAAGAGGAAGGGATAGAAAGGCAGACGGGACCTAGATCATGCAGGACCTTATATTCTGTGCTTCCACTTTTGAATGGGATTCTGAAGGCTATGGGAAGGATTTTCAACTAGAGTGTGATATTGTATTTTTACCATTCTGTCTCTAATTTTGGGCATGGTTATATTTAATGCCAGTTCAAGTTTTATTTTATCTGAAAAGTCTTTCCTTTGTTTTATTCCTAAATGAATTGGATATAATCTCTGTAGCATTTAATACTCTTTTTTTAAAATAGCAGTTAGTGTACTCACAATTATGTGTCCTCTTCTTATCTGCCTTTTGGCACTTAGTAAAATAGGCCATATGTTGATAGATGATAGAAAATACCAAATCACCCATTGTTCAGTATGGCTCAGATGGGAAATGGTTTAAACTTGGAAGAAAACATTTTACCTAAGTATGATGGCTCAGATTTAGGCAACACGTAACACAGGAAACACAGTGGGGTTTTCTTCAAATGTGTTATCAAAGAAGAAGGCAATTACAGTGTGGATCAGAGGGGCAGAGAGTAAAACTGAAGGAGGATATTATCCTCAAAAAGTGATTTTTTGATTTCAGAGAGATACTTCCAGCCTTCTGAGAGTTATCTTGGGCTAGTAACCATAGTCACCATTGCTTGAATTTTTATTTTATCATAATAGTTCAGATAATGTGGTTCATAAAAATGTATCAACTACCAAATAAGGTTGTCAGCTACAACTTCAAAAATAAAGTCTGGATTTAGTTCTAGATAGATGATACAACCCTTCAAAAATATGGAATGCACATTCCGGGTATATACCACATTGTTGAGTTATTCGAAATATAAGGTTAATACTTGTGATTAAAGTATTAAAGGAAAGCTTTCCTTTTGTGTTTGAATTTCACTGGTTAGTTACATATTATAAAAATCACTAAATCTGTAACTATACAGCATATTTCTGCTGAAGTCTTTTATAAATAAAATGAATGTTTGGTAAGTCAGTTTCTCAGTTGAATCTTTCCCTGCCAGCTCAACCACAGAACTCAGAAATAAACATGAATTTCATCTCAAAGTTTTCCAAAAGATTTTTGTTAGTGCAGTAGTTATTCCCAAATGATTTGGCAACAGGCCAATGACAATGTTTATTAGTTATCTCCCCATGTCCGCAATTTCCCACTGCCTCTTCCTGCCCCAACTCTTTCTCCTCTAAACCTCCTTATCAGCTAGGAATTATTGTAAGTTTTTAGTGACTTTCTGTTTAAAATATTTGTAAATAAGCTTTGGGGTAGTTATAATGATGTAAACATTTTTAAAAATCTGTATTTGGTCATATATTCCTAGCAATGATGTGTTTCTGTGCAAGTATTCGAGGGAGTCCAGCCCCTCTTCCCTATATTCTATTTCAGTACGAAGGCAGCCCGTGCCAGATTTAGTCCTAGCAAAGTGGAGGGCTGCCCAAGCGTTTGCTTCATTTGAAATATTCTGGTAGTCAAATGTTTACACAGAGTCCCCAAATCCTCTGTCTTGAATCCATCATATTATTTCCAACTTACTGTCTATTTGTGAAAACTTCTAGTTTGGATGCTGGTTTCCAAGGAGGAAGCAGTGAAAGCGTCACTATTGGTCACTGTTAAAACAAGATTAGCCAACGCATTGGAATTTGTACAAACAGAAGAAATCTTACCCATTTTAAAGTGTTCTTGTTTCTTCACAAATTTATCTCTGAAATACCCTGAAATGCACTGCTTTTTAAAATTAGTTCTTGGAATGTTATTGTGAAGGTTTCCTGAAGCTGTGGCTGATAAGCCTTACTTGGAACTATGTTAAATAATTTTAAAAGAAAGACAAATTCGCCATGTAGAGATCTACAACAGAGATGTTAAAATAATTTAAAACTTACATGAATGTACAGAATCACACTTCAATTAATAACCTATTGATTCAAATGTAATTATCTATACTAGGAAGCCAATATTCAAAGGCATTGCATAGACAGGGATTTATGACATGGAAGAAAGTACCCTGTGTTTTATATAACATATTCTGTCATACTGTGAGTAAATAGAACAGACAATTTGTAAGCATGTTATGTGCCAACTAAAGATATATAGATTAACTGCAAGTGTCTGTTGAGATTTTTGAGCTGATTTAAGCAGTGTTGGTACATGAGAGATTTATAGACTAAGGAAAATTCTACTTGGAGGACAGAAGATTATGCCTAACTGCATTATACTTATTTTAGTTACACACACATTGTAAAACAGCAGTGAGAACACCAGCATATATGTGCACGCATTAAATTACATGTTGTTCATATTATAGTTCATTGTGGTGTTGTTTCCCTCGTTGCCAACAAGATTTGCTAAGCAAGTAGTTTAGTGATCACTAGTTGGTAAGAACAAAGTGTCACTGAGAGATACTGTCTCTCTAATGAAGAGCCATTTGTCTGCACACAGGAAATAATAACCAGGGCTTCATAATTGTATACTTTCTCTGAAAATGCTATTCAAACATGCTGATAGAATTAATGAATTTGTAAGTTATTTTTTAAAATTACACTTAGGTTTATAAGATAAACTCAGCATCTCTTTATCTTGAGTGATCTTCTAAGTGCAATCACTTGATCATCTTTCACCCACGCTTTTTTAATAATCCTACAGTACTTTGCATATGTCTTCATGCAGTATATTAGACTTTATAATTTTTTTTAAATAAATCTACTCCCAAATTGGGAGATTCCTGTTACAGGAAACTATAAA